>NW_006400183.1:801059-804319 GCF_000299155.1 Elephantulus edwardii | reverse complement strand
GCACATAACAACAACAACAACAACAACATTTCCTTGTTGAATACCAGGTGAACTAGATAGATAGCTTAATTTCTGGGTTCTCAAGAGAAGTTTTTTGATGTGCGTAAGGATTTTATTTTTAGAAGTCCCATTCAATTATTTTATCCTTTCCTGGTTGTAGGTGTTTGTGTTTTGTTATGCTTCGAAGTCTATTCATGCTGTGGATTGGGGTTTCTGAGATTGTTCCTAGTGTTTCTCTGATGAATTTTGTAATTTTGGGTTTTGCTCTTTGGTCTCTAATCCACTTTGAGGTGGTTTTTGTGTATGATGTGAGATGTGAGTCTTGCTTCAGTTTTTCTTTGTCAAAAATCAGTAAAGTAATTGGTTTCTGGTTCCTCAATTCTATTCCATTGATCTATGTGTCGGTCGCTGTACCAGTATCATGCTCTCTTGATTTCTATGGCTATATATTAGGATTTGAGATCAGGAAATGTGATGTTTCCTGCTTTCTCTTTTTTCACTAGTGCTTTGCTTACTCTGTATGTCTTCCTATTCCAGACAAAATTGGAAATTGTCTTTTCCATCTCATTGAAAAATTGAATTGGTATTTGTATTAGGATAGTGTCACTCTGGAGACTAAGGTGCATCTGATACAGGCCATGGTCTTTGCAATCACTTGTTATGCATCAGAGAGTTGGATAATAACTAGGAAAGATAGAAGGAGGATTGATGCCTTTGAGCTGTGGTGCTGAAGAAGAGTATTGAATGTACCATGGACTGCTAAGTAAACAGATTCATCCTGGAGAGGGTTAAACCAGGCTGCTCCTTTGAGGCAAGGAGTCTGGGGCTTCGTCTGACATACTTTGGACATGTTGTAAGGAGAGACAGGTCCTTGGAGAGGGACATCATTCTTGGGAGGGTAGATGGATGGAGCAAGAGGTGCTCTATGAGGTGGATTGATTCAGTGACTGGGGTAATCGGGATGGGTGTGTCAGAAACAGTGCAATTGGCACAGGATAGAGCAGAGTTTAGGGCTGTTGTACATAGGGTCGCTATGATTCGCAAGCAACTCGAAGGCACATAATAACAAACAACAACAGCAGAATCACCACGATACTGTTTCCCTATCCATAAACATGGTACATTCTTCCATTTCTCTAGACCTCCTTTTGTTTCTTGCAGTAATGCATCATTTTCTTTACATAGGTCTTTTCTGTCTCTAGTTAGATTTGTTCCTAAGTATTTATACTTCTATTTAGTTATTGTAATTGATATTGTTTTTTCTTAGCTCCTTTTGTATGTTCTCTTTGGTTACTATAGAGAAATCCAACTGATTTTGTATGTTGATCTCACATCCTGTTGCTCTACTGAATTAGTTTACTATGTCCCACAGTTTTCTCCCTGATTTGCATTTTCTAAGTATACTCTCATATCATCTACATAAAGAGATAGTTTTACCTCCTATTTGCCAATTTGCAAGCCTCTAATTTCTTTCTATTGCCCTATTGCTCTCACTAAGGCTGCCAACACAATATTGAACAGAAGTAGTGACAGAGGGCATCCTTGCCTTGTTCCTATTCTCAAGGAAAATGCCTTTAAACTCTTTACATTGAGAACAATATTGGCTCTTGGTTTTGCATATATACATTTCACTATGCTAAGGAAATTCCCCTCTATTGCTATTTTATTGCGTGTTTTAATTAGGAAGGGATATTGGTTTTGATCAAAGACCTTTTCTCCATCAACTAATAGGTTCATGTGGATCTTCTTCTTTGCTTTGTTAATGCAATGAATTACATTAATTGTTTTTCTTATCTTCAACGGTCCTTTCATAGCTGTTATAAATTCTATTTGCTTATGATAAACCACTTTTTTCATGTACTGTTGGATTCTATTGGTCAGGATTTTGTTGAGGATTTTTGTGTCAATATTCATGAGAGATAATGACCTATTAGTTTTCTATTTTGATAGTGTCTTTACCAGACTTTATTATCAGGATATGCTCGCTTCATAGAATGAGTCTAGGAATATTCCATCTTTTTCTATTTTCTGAAATACTTTATGTAGAATTGGTGACAACTCTTCTTTGAATGTTTGAGAAAATTCTCTAGTAAAATCATCTTGTTCAGAGATTTTTTTTTTTGGTTGGAAGTTTTTTACGATCTGTTCAATTTCTTCTTTTCTTTTTGATCTCTGTCAGTCTGGGTGGGCTATGAGTTTCTAAGTATTTGTCCATTTCCCCCAAGTTTTTATGTCTGTTTGAGTATAGTTTTTCATAAATTAACCTTCTTATTCTGGTTGGTTCTGTTGTGACATGGCTCCTTTCATTTCTTCTTCGGATTATTTTCGTCTTTTTGTTTTCTGTTCTTGAATGCATAAGGAATGTCTGGCCTATAGATGCTGAAAGAAGTTAGGACTTTCCTCTAGAACTGACAAAGAGATGACCTTTCCCAGGAATTGAAAATCTGACTTAAACTTCTAGCCTCCTAAGCTTTAGGAGAAAATATTTCTGTTCAAGCTGTACATTTGAGGTATTGATTGCTATTGTGGAAGTAGTACATAACTAAGACACATACCTTAGTCTCTAAAGTGACATCCTTGCTCATTAACACTTTAAAGAGGTACTTGGCAATACATTTTCCCAGAGCAATACAGCATTTTATTTCTTCACTTCTGTTTCTATGGTTGCTAATAACAGATCCAAGTAAAATTAAATCTTTGACAACTTAAGTCTTTACTCCATTTATCCTGGTGTTACTTACTGGTTAAATTGTGATGAGTTTGTTGTTTTGTTTGTTTCTTTGTTTTATATCCGTTCATTCATTGTTGTACTTTTCTCCCCTCCCAACCCTCCTCCCTACTACACTGCCCTCTTGGAAAAGTAAAAAAAAAAAACAAACAGTAATAATTCTTTCATTGTTTTACAATCCCTCTCCCCAGGTCTTCTCCACTATGCAGCCTTTGCTCTGGACTCCTGTCATGACAAAAATACCTAATCACATATCCCTTTTAAACAGTTTTCTCCCTCATCTGTTTTAGTGCATTATACATTATTGAACTCATCTTTCTCAGTCTCCCCCTGACCCCAAGGTCAGTCCTGTTTTACAACAGTGGCATCATGCAGTATTTGTCCCCTTGTGACTGAGATACTTCACTCAGTATAATGTCCTCCAGGGTTACTCATTTTGAATAATGTTTCATGAGTTCCTTGTTTTTCAATGCAGCATAGTATTCCATTGTGTGAATATACCACAGCTTCTCTATCCATTTGTTTATTGATG
>NW_006400183.1:789960-800739 GCF_000299155.1 Elephantulus edwardii | reverse complement strand
GAGATGATATCTCATAGTTGTTTTGATTTGCATCTCTCTTAGAGCTAGGGATTTTGGAAATTTCTTCGTGTTCTTGTTGACCATCTGAATGTCTTCTTTGGTGAAGTGTATATTCATATCCTGTGCCCATTTTTCTATTGGATTATTTACATCTTTATCTTATTTTGGTGTGTTGTTGGTTTTTTTTGAAGTGTAATACATACTAAAGGTTGTAGTCTTTGATCTTCTTCAATAAGCACTGGAAGTCTTCTTCACTTTCTGCAAGATAAGTTGTATCATCTGCATATCACATTCTCCAACTTGGTGTCACACTCTTTTTCCTATAGTCTAGCTTCTCTAATTATTTGCTCAGCATACAGATTAAATAGGCATGTTGAAAGGACATAATCCTGATTGCACACTTCTGAATATCATTGTGATTATCAGATGGATATTGGATGAAAGCAAAGAATATCAGAAGAATGTCTGTTTGTGCTATGTTGACTATGCAAAGGCATTTATTGTATGGGTCATGACAAACTAAGGCTAACATTGAGAAGAAAGGGAATCCCTGAACAATTTTAGCTATGCTCCTACAAAACCTGCACCTAGACCAACAAGTTTTATATGAACAGAACAGGAGAACACTGTATGGTTTAAAATAAAGAAAAGTATGTGTCAAAGATATATCCTTTCCCCTTACCTATTCCATCTGTATGTTGACAAATTATTCAAGAAGCTAGATTTTATGATGAGGAATGTGACATCAGGATTGCAAGAAAATTCATAAAAAACCTGTGTTAAGCACACAGCACAATCTTGCTTGCTTAAAGTGAAGACTTGAAATGATCCAAGATTGCAGACTTCAATATAAGATTGTACCTCAAGATTAAGGAGACAAAAATCCTCACCTCCTGGCTCGTAGGCAACATCATGAAAGATGAAGAAAAGATAAGAATTATTAACTATTTCATCTGACTTGGATCCATGATTAATAATCTTGGTACCAGCATCAAGAAATCAAAAGACGTGTTATGTTGCCTTGGAAAAGTCAGCTATCAAAGGCCTCTCCTCATTCATTGGGAGGAGAGTTAGATCCATTTTCTCAGCAATAATCTTTCTCAATTGGATAGGGCAGCAGGCCAGAGACACTGAAGATTTTCATGGTAATATAGAAGAATGGATTTGTATAAATAAATTCTTTTGATTATGTTTGATGGCCATATCTTTCTTTTCTTTTTTGGTTGTGGTGGTGGTGTTGTGGTTGTGATTTTTGTTTTTTTAATAAAAAATTTAATACAAATATAGAAAATAAAATAGTGAATAGTTCACAGACCATACTTTAGCTATGAATCTGTGCTCTGTAAGTTACAATATTGTATGTTATTGCCAAGTTCATATTCTTGGTGTATCAGTTTCATTATCAGGTAAGAGGAGGTAGCTATAGGGTCTGTTTTACTTGTATATTATAAACATCTAGGCAGAATATTAAATTATCCCGGAGATATTAAAAGAAGATGGAAAGAGTATACAGAGTCACTGTACCGAAAGGAATTGGCAGACACAGAATTATTTCAGGAAACAACCTACAAGCTAGAGTCTATGGTGATGAAGGAAGAAGTTCAAGTTTCTTTGAAGGAATTGGCAAAAAATAAGGCCCCAGCAATAGATGATATACCAATTGACATATTTCAACTAACAGATGCTGCCCTACATGTGTTCACCAAGTTGTGCCAGGAAATCTAGAGATCAACCACTTGGCCACCTGACTGGAAGGGATCAATATTTGTTCCCATTCCAAAGAAAGATGACTCAATAGAGTGTGGAAATTATAGAACAATATTAATTGATATCACATGTGAGCAAGATTCTGCTGATGATTATCAAAAAATTACTGAAAGAGCACATCAGCAGAGAACTGCCAGAAGTTCAGGCAGAGTTTTGAAAGGGTCGTGGTACTAGGCATATTCTAGCTAATGTTAGACGGATCTTAGCTGAAATCAGGGAATACCAGAGGAATGTATATCTGTGTTTCATTTACTATGCAAAGGAATTTGACTGTGTGGATCATAACAAACTGTGGCTAACTCTGAGAAGAATGGGAATTCCAGAACACTTGATTGTGCTAATGCGAAACCTATACTTGGACCAAGAGGCAGCCGTCAGAACAGAGCAAGGAAACACTGCATGGTTCAAAATTGGGAAGTGCATATGCCAGGGATGTGTCCTATCTCCATACTTTTTCAACCTATATGCAGAACAGATTATCCAAGAGGCTGGGCTCTATGAGGAGAAGTGTGGCATTAAGATTGGAAGAAGATTCATCAACAATCTGCATTAGGCAGATGACACAACCCTGCTTGCTGAAACTAAGGAGGACCTGAAGCACTTGCTTCAGAGGGTCAAGGACTACAGCCTTCAATATGAATTAAGACTCAATATCAAGAAGACAAAGATTCTTGCCACTAGGCCAACTGACAGCATCAGGATGAATAGTGAAGAGATTGAGATTGTTCACATCTTTAGTTTTCTTGGCTCCACAGTCAACACTCTTGGCACCAGCAGCCAGAAAATGAAAAGATATATTGTGATGGGAAAGTCTGTTTTAGGGACTGCTCCAAAGTACTGAAGAACAATGATGTCACTCTGGAGATTAAGGTGCACCTGATACAGGCCACGGTCTTTGTCATCACTTGCTATGCATCAGAGTGCTGGACAATGACTAGGGATAGAAGGAGAATTTATGCCTTTGGGCTGTGGTGTTGGAAAAGAGTATTGAATATATCACGGACTGCTAAGAAAACAAACAGGTTAATCCCGGAAAGGGTGAAACCAGGCTGCTCCTTGGAGGCAAGGATTCTGAAGCTTCATCTGACATACTTTGGACATGTTGTAAGGAGGGACCAGTCCTTGGAGAAGGATGTCATGCTTGGGAAGGTGGAGGGACAGCACAGGAGGGGAATACCCTCTATGAGGTGAATTGATTCAGTGACTGGGGCAATGGGAGTAGGTGTGTCAGAGACAGTGAGATTGGCACGGGACAGAACAGGGTTTAGGCTATTGTACATAGGGTGGGAATGAGTCGTAAACAACTCAACGGCACATAACAACAACAACATCATGACATTGTCTATCAATATAGTGGTAAGAATTTTTGTTTTCTTGACATTGAGATGCAATTCAGATTGAAGTTAGAGTGATCTTTTGCAACAAGTGTTTTAAGTCCTGATCACTTTTAGCAAGTGTCATCTGCATAGCGTAAGTGGTTTTTGATGATTCTTCTCTGATCCTTATGTCACATTCTTCTTCATATATTCCAGCTTCTCAAATATATACTCAGCATATAGATTGAATAGGTATAGTGAAAAGATAGAATCCTGACACATGCCTTTCTTAATTTTAAACCATATAGTGTTTCCTTACTCTTCTGTTCCAACAATGACTTCTTGCTCTAGGTACAGGTTTCTTATGAGCACAGTTAAGTGCTCTGGAATTGCCTTTCTTTTCAATGTTAGGCTTAATTTATTATGATCTAACACTGTCAAATTTCTTTTCATAGTCAATTAAGCACAAACATATTTTTCTGGTATACTTTTATTTCAATCATTTGACTGAAACAAATTACAGATGGCATTGGAAAGAATAAGCATTCAAGAAAATTTAATTGTACTTGTGTGAAACTCAGTACATAGACAGAGAAGTAGTCATATAAACAAAACAAGGGATATTGCAGGGTTTTAAATTAGTAAAAGTGTCCATCAGTGTCGTATCCTTTCACCATATTTATTTAATCTGTATGTTGACCAAAAAAAAAAACCCCAAAGCAACAACCAAAAAACCGCACAACCCAAGAAGCATACGAAAAATGTGGCATCAGAATTGCAAGACTCATTAACAACCTGTGATGTGATGTGATATGATGTGATGTGATGTGATGTGATGTGATGTGCAGATGACAAAAGCTTGCATCCTGAAGTGAAGAAAATTATTCACTGTTGAAATTCAAAGATTCATTAGATTGCTTTCCATGCTACCCACACAAGGGTCCATACAGCATTGTTCTGGTTCCCATCATAACTTAAAGGGGAAAATTCCACAATGTCCAGAGCCCTTAATGTCCTGCTGATGAAGGAGGAGGATATCTTCAGATTCCTTGCAGCAGGAAGGCATTTGGGCAGCACCAACCTTGACTTCCAAATGGAATAGTACATCTACAAAAGGAAAAGTGATGGCATCTACATCATAAACCTGAAGAGGACCTGGGAGAAGCTGCCCTTGGCTGCTGGCGCCATCGTTGCCATTGAAAATTCAGCTGATGTCAGTGTCATTTCCTCCAGAAATACAGGCCAGAGAACTGTTCTGAAGTTTGCTGCTGCTACTGGGGCCACTCTATTGCCAGGCGCTTCACTTCTGGAACCTTCACTAACCAAATCCAGGCAGCCTTCCAGGAGCCTTGTCTTCTGGTGGTTAATAATCCCAGGGCTGAGAGAAGCATCTTACATTAATTTGCCTACCATTGCCCTATGTAACACAGATTCTTCTCTGCGCTACATAGACATTACTATCCTGTGCAACAACAAGGGAGCTCACTCTGTGGGTCTGATGTGGATGCTGGTGCGGAAAGTCCTGCACATGCGTGGCACAATCTCCCAGGAGCACCGTGGGAGGTCATGCCCGATCTGTATTTCTACAGAGATCTGGAAGAGATTGAAAAGGAAGAACAGGCTGCTGCTGAAAAGGCTGTGGCCAAGGAGGAGTTTCAGGGAGAATGGACGGTCCCTGCTCCTGAATTCACTGCTACTCAGCCTGAAGTTACAGACTGGTCCAAAGGCATCCAGGTGTCCTCTGTGCCGATTCAGCAGTTCCCTACTGAAGACTGGAGCACTCAACTGGAGCCTGCAACTGAAGACCGGTCTGCGGCCCCCACTGCTCAGGCCACTGAGTGGGTGGGCACCACCACGGAATGGTCTTAAACAGTCTTTTAAAAAGTGGAAATAAGGTTGATAGAAAATAAACAATGCATTTCATTTAAAAAAAGATTCATTAGATTTCAGTATGGTTTACATCTCAACATAAAAAAACTCTCACAACTAATGAGTGATAAAGGTAAAGATTAAAGTTATTAAGGATTCCATTTTACTTGAATCCTAAATCAATGTTTAATGCAGATAAGAAGTAAACTTTTTTTCTTTCTTTTTCCATTGTACATATCTGCTGCAAAGGATTTTTTTAAAGTGCTAAAGAACAAAGAATCACTTTGAAGCAATGATGTGCTGATCCAAACCTTGTTGAAGTTGGACAGGAAATAACAAAGATTGATGAAACTACACTATACACCAATATCTCTCATGAACATAGACACAAAAATGCTCAACATGATACTGACCAATAGAATACAAAAGTATATTAAAAAAATAATGAATCATACCAAGTGGGACTCATAACAGGTATGTAAGGATGGATCTACAAAAGAATAACAATCACCATAATTCAACACATTAACAAAGCAAAGAATAAGAACCACATGATTCTATCCATTGATGTAGATAAGACAACTGATGAAATCCAGTGCTTATCCTGATTGAAACACTTAACAAAATAGGAATAAAAGGGAATTTCCTCAACATAGTGAAAATTATATATGCAAAACTAAAAGCCAACACCATTCTCAATGGATAAAAACTACAGGCATCCCCTTGTAAACAGGGATGAGAAAAAGACGCCCATTTTCAACACTCCTATTCAATATTGTATTAGGAGTACTTGCTAGGACAATAAAATAAGAGAAAGAAATAAGAAGCATCCAAATTGGCAAAGAGGTGGA
This sequence comes from Elephantulus edwardii, assembly GCF_000299155.1. Lineage (NCBI taxonomy): Eukaryota > Metazoa > Chordata > Mammalia > Macroscelidea > Macroscelididae > Elephantulus > Elephantulus edwardii. The sequence continues at coordinate 794,936 of NW_006400183.1, read as the reverse complement.
TAAACTTTTGTTATATACATGGACTTTACCTAATAGACTACACAAGAATCACACTGATTATATTTGAGGAAATAATCATTGAAGAAGCTCAATATTAGCTGTGAAAAACTAAGTGATGTGCTGACTGTGTAACAGACCATCAGCTACTCATATGCAAGTTGAAATTTAAGCTAAAGAAAATGGGGGGAAAATCCACAAGAAACAAAATACAATATTGAGTCTATCTCACCTGAATTTAAAAACTGTCTCAGGAACATATTTGAGGCTATGAACATTAATGAAAAAATATCATATGAGCTGTAGGAGGATATCAAGAATATTATCCATGTAAGAAGCAAAAGATCATTACAATGACAGAGGAGGAAGTAAATACCAAAATGGGTATCAGAAAAGTTTCTGAATATTGTATTAGAATGCCAAGAAGCCAAAGCAAAAAAAAAAAAAATCAGAAAGTTCATGAGTTGAACAGAAGATTTCAAAGGACAGCTTGAGAAGATTAAACAAAATATTATCATGAAATGTGCAAAGAGCTGGAGTTTAAAAGAAACCAAAAGGGAAGATCTTGCTTAACATTCTTTAAGCTGAAGGAACTGAAGAACAAATTGAAGCCTGGAGTTACAATACTTAAAGATGTTATGGACAAAATATTGAATGATTCAGGAAGCATCAAAAGAAGATAGAAGGAATACACAGAATCACTATATAGAAGAGAATTGGCTGACACAGAACCATTTTAGGACGTGCCATATTATCAATAACAATAGTAATAAAGAAAAAAGTTCAAGCTGCTCTGAAGGAATTGACAAAAAATAAGGTCCCAGGAATTGATGTAATACAAATTGACAGATTTCAACAAATACAGCCCTGGATATGTTTACCTGGTAATGTCAAGAAATCTGGAAGACAGCTACCTGGCCAACTAACTGGAAGAGATGTATATTTATTCTCATGCTCAATAAAGGTAATTTAGACACCATGTGCTGTGTGTTGTATGTTGCACACCGCCATGTACCAAGTCAATTAGTTAGGCACCTGCCTTAAAATGTCTTAAAGTGCCCTGGACTGGTCTCTTGCCTGGAACAATAGACAGTGGCACTGCTGCCTGGTGGGGCCCCTCCCCTTGACTGGAGGTCCCTGGCCCTGCTGCTGGGAACCTCAAACCTAAGGTCTTAAGGACCTTATCCTACCACCTGGACACTTCTACTGCTGTCTGAAAGCCCAGAACCAGCACCCTGCCTAAAAGTTCTGGCCAAGCTTCCTGGGACCTGGATGCACCATTGGGGCAGCCTGGCCCCACAACTTGGATGCTCTAGCCCCAACACCTGGAGGATGACCCGTTGTTACTCCTCTGAATTGTGTCAGGAACATCAGTATCACAGGTGAACCCATTTCATTTCCTCCCCACTCCCAAAGCTTGAGCTGTCTTTATCCTGGAACACCTTGGACTGGCCTAGCTGCAGCAGTTGTTTGACAGAGGAGGCTGCTAATTCACAGGTCATATCTCTTCCAAACTGAAGCAAGTCTTCCCTTGAGTCAAAAGTTCAGATAGAAACTCAGGCAGGATAGCTGCCACATCCTCCTCTGGAGCAGCAACATCAGACCAAGAGCCTGCTATCACTTTAGGCATGAAAAACTGTACCACAGCAATGTCAGGGAAGAAGCAGGCAACCTTCCACCCTACACAAACACGAACCAAGATGTTATCCCTCCAAAAGTAACCCAGTATCAATGGATTTCCTAAAGCCAGAAAGTCTGATGGAACTTTCTGACACAGAATTTAAAAAAAACAGTGACTGAATATTTTCAATAGGTGAAAGACAAATTTGAAGGATTGTAGGATATTGCAAGTAAAAACCAAGACGAACTTTAAAAAAAAACCCAAAAACTATTTAGATAAAACAAATGAGGGATTAGAGGCTCTGGAAAAAGAAGAAACCACAATCCAAAATATGTGGACCAATGCTTTAGATGCTGTCAACATGGTGGAGGAACATATGAACAGAGTAGAAGAGATGAAACAGAGAACCAGTGAAATTGAAGATAGAATTGTCATCAATGATCTGCTAGAACAAAAAGCAGACTCAAAAAGGAAAAAATAAAAGAAAAAAGCCTAAGAATATTATGGGACACCATCAAGAGGAATAACTAGCACATAATTCGAATCCTTGAATAGGAAGAAGTAAGTAAAGGCATCAAAACAGTTGTGGAAGAATTACTAGAAGAAAACTTTGCAGGCATAATGAAGAATGAGATAATACATATTCAAGAAGATGAGTGAACACCATATAGAATAGACGCCAAAAGAAAAAATACCAAGGCATATCATAGTCAAATTTTCCAGAACAAAAGATAAGAAGAGAATACTGAAAGCAAAGTTAATCTATATGGGAGAGCAAAGAAGATTAAATGCTGATATTTTAGCAGAAACTTTGCAAGCAAGAAGATAGTGGAATGGCATATATGGAACACTTAACACAACTATCAACCAAGAATACTATACCCAGCAAAACTGTCCATCGAATATAAAGGAGAGATCAAGATATTATCAGAAAAGCAGAACCAAAGAGAGTTTGTAAAAACAAGACCAGCCTTGCAGGAAATACTGAGGGAAGTTCTTACAGAGTTGCTAAAGAAAGCAGGATGGACCAAAGTAATCAGCAACAACAAGAAAAAGAACTCAACAAAATGATAGCAATAAATCTTTGCCTCTCAATAATCTCACTGAATGTGAATGATTAAAATGCAAAACTGAAGAGAAAAAGAGTAAGCAGATTGGACAAAAAACAAAACAAAAAAACAAACAAACAGCAAAACCCATCAATATACTGTTTACAAGAGTTGTTGTTGTTGTTATGTGTCATTGAGTCACTTGTGACTCATAGTGACCCTATGCACAACAGTCCAAAACCCTGCTCTATCCCTTGCCAATCTTTTAGTCTCTGCCACACCTATCCCACTACCCCAGTCACTGAATCAATCCATCTCATCAAGGATCTTCCTCTCCTGCACTGTCCCTACACCCTCCCAAGCATGATGTCCCTCTCCAAGGACTGATCCTGCCTTGCAACATGTATAAAGTATGTTAGGCAAAGCTTCAGAATCCTTGCATCCAAGGATAAGCCTGGCTTTACCCTCTCCAGGATGAATTTGTTTGTTCTCCTAGTGAAGATTAAAAAAGACTAAAAATAAAAGGTTGGGGGGGAAATATACCAAGCAAATGGCAACCAGAAAAAAGCAGGAGTAGTGATATTAATCTCTGATAAAATACATTTTCATGCAAAAAAATCACAAATTACAAGTAAGGTCACTACATAATGCTTAAAGGATCAATAGAACAAGAGGACATAACAATAATAAATATTTATGCACCAAATAAAAGACCTGTAAAATATATGAAACAAATACTGACAAAACTGAAAAAGGAAATAGACAACACCACTATAGTAGTGGGAGACTTCAAATACATCACTCTCAAGAAAAGATAAAACTACCAGAAAGAAACTCAACAAAGACGCTGAAGAATTAAACACACAATAAGCCAACTCAATCTCATAAAAATATGTAGGCTAATACACCCAAAAATGCACAGTATAACTTCTTCTACAATGTGCATGAAACTCCCCAGAATAGATCACATTTTGGGTCACAAGGAAAGCATTGAACATTTTTTTAAAAAATAGAAATAATACAAAGCATATTCTCAGATCATAATGCTATAAAATTAGAAATTAATAACAAGAGGGAAAGAAGAAAAAAAAACCCATATATTTGGAAGCTGAACAACACCCTGCTTACATAAGTGGGTAGTAGAAGAAATAAAATTGAAAAGAAAATGTTCCTTAAAACAAATGACAATGAAAACACAGCTTACCAAAACCTCTGGGAAACAGCCAAAGCAGTAAACAGAGGTCAATTTAAAGCAATAAGCAAACATGGAAAGGCAAGAAAAAAATGGTGACTGACTTTCTTTTTTTTTAATTATTTTTATGACTGACTTTCTAACCCAACATCTTCAATCAATTGAAAAGGAACAGCAAGAAAACCCCAAGCCCTCTAAAAAAAAAAATAAATTAAAAAAAATAAAAATTGAAATTCTAAAAATTAGGGCAGAAATAAATGAAATGTTGTTGTTTGTTATTGTTAAGTGCCATGAAGTCGCAGGCGACTCAGAGCGACCCTATGAAGGAGAGTCCTTGATGCCTGGGTGCCTTTCAACCTCTCTCCAAAACTTTATTACAAGAAACAAAAAGATCAAAACTATGAGATATCATCTCACCCCAGTAAGACTAGCAAAATATAACGGAACAACAACCAACAAATGCTGGTGAGGTTGTGGAGAAACTGGAACCCTTATTCACTGTTGGTGGAAGTGTAAAATGGTGCAACCACTGTGGAAGGCAATACGGCACTTTCTCCAAAAGTTGTAAATAGAGATACCATTTGACCCAGCAATTCCACTACTGGTAATATAGCCCAAAGAGACCATAACTGACATCCAAGCAGATATATGCACACGCATGTTTATCACAGCTTTGCTCACAATAGCAAGGAGTTGGAAACAACCAAAGTGTCCATCAACAAACGAATGGATAGAGAAGCTGTGGTATATTCACACAATGGAATACTATACTGCGTTGAAAAACCAGAAACATATGCAATAATATTCAAAATGGGTGGTCCTGGAGTACATTATGCTGACTGAAGTATCTCAGTCACAAAAAAGACAAATACTGCATAGCCATTGCTGTAAAACCCAGGTTATGTCATACTGCCCATTGACAAAGAGTGATTTAGAAAGTGGAAGAGTGTTCCTCCAGATACAAACAGCACTAGTTTCATGAACATGTTGTTGTTGTCGTTATGTGCCGTCGAGTCGCTGACGACTCATAGCGACCCTATGTACAACAGCCCTAAACTCCGCTCTGTCCTGTGCCAATAGCACTGTCTCTGATACTCCCATCCCAATTATCCCAGTC
>NW_006400183.1:759549-787870 GCF_000299155.1 Elephantulus edwardii | reverse complement strand
GCTGATATTGAGCTTCTCCAGTGGTTCTTTCCACAGATGTAATCGATCTGATTCCTATGCATACCATCAGGTGAAATCCAGGTATATAATCTGCGTTTATGTCCTGAATAAAATTCTGGCCAATAGAATCCAACAATACATTAAAAAAAAAAAATCATCATACCAAGTGGAATTCATAACAATTATACAAGGATGATTCAACATAAGAAAAACAATCAATGTAATTCATCACATTAACAAAGCAAAGAACAAGAACCACATGATCTTATCAATTGATGCAGAAACTGTCTTTGACAAAATCCAACACCCCGTCCTGATTGAAACACTCAACAAAATACGAAGGAAACTTCTTCAACATAGTAAAAAGTATATACACAAACCCAAGAGCCAACATTGTTCTCAGTAGAGAATGATTAAAGGCATTCCCTTTGAGAAAAGAAAGTAGGCAAGGATGCCCACTATCACTTTTCCTATTCAATATTGTATTGGAAGTGTTAGCAATAACAATAAGACAAGAGAAGGAAATAAGAGGTATCCAAATTAGCAAATAGGAGGTAAAATTATCTCAATATGTAGATGACAGTGTAATTAGAAAACCCTAAAGACTCAGCAAGAAAACTACTGGACATAGTTGACCAATTCAGCAAAGTGGCAGGATACAAGATCAACAAACAAAAATCAATTGGATTTCTCTACAGTGACAAAGAGAATATGGAACTGGAGTTACAAAAAACAATACCCATCACAATAGCCAATCACAAGATTAAATACTTGGGAGTAAATCTAACTAGAAGCACAAAGGACTTATTAAAAGAAAATTACAAAACATTACTACAAGAAAAAAAAAAAGAGACCTGAAGAAATGGAAGAGTATACCATGTTCCTGGATAGGAAGATTCAATATTGTGAAAATGACAATTCTACCAAAGGCAATCTAACAAGTTCAATGCAATCCCAATACAAATACCAATTCCATTCTTCAACAAGATGGAATATACAATTTCCAATTTTATCTATAATGGAAAGAGACCTCAAATAAGTAAAGCACTCCTGAAAAAGATAAATAGGGTAGGAGTCATTTCACTCCCTGATTTCAAATCTTATTACACAGCTGTGGTGGTCAACACAGCATGGTACTGGTAAAATGACAGACACATAGATCAATGGAATAGATTTGAGAATCCGAAAATCAGCTCATCTACCTATGGTCAACTGATTTTTTACAAGAAAATGAAATCACTTAAGTGGGGAAACAAGAACCTCTTCAACAAATGGTATTGGCCAAAGTGGAAAACTATCTGCAGAAAACTCAAGTAAAACCTATGCCTCACACCATACACAAAAACTAATTCAAAGTGGATCACGGACCTAGGACTAAAAAACTAGGAATATAAGCCTCATCAGAGAAAGGCCTGGAAGAACTCTAGAAAGCATAATCCACAGCATGAACAGTCTTCCAAGCATCCTGAAAAACCTACAGCCAGGAGAGAATAAAATAGATGATTGGGACACTCTAAGAATGAAATGCCTGTGAACATCAAAACACTTCTCCAACTGGGTAAAAAAGAAATTTATAGGCTGGGAAAAAATGGCACCTATGTTTGTTGCTGCATTGATCACAATGGTAAAGAAATGGAAACAACCCAAGTGCCCATCAACCAAATGAACGGATAGAAAAGCTGTGGAATATTCACACAATGGAACACTATGCAGCATTGAAAAATAAGGAACTCATAAAATACAAAATGGGTAACTCTTTAGGACATTGTGCTGAGTGAAATATCTCAGTCACAAAAGGACAAATACTGCATAATGTTACTGTTATAAAACAGGACTGACAAAGGGGTTGGAAGAAACTATAAAAAGAGAGAATAAATAAATAATGTACACTGTATTGAAACAGATGAGGCGGAAAAGTGATATATGATTAGATATTATTTTCATGACAATGGTCCAGAATAAAAACTGCATAGCACAGTGGACTGAGGTGGGAGTGGAGGGGGATTTGGAAACTGCAACAATGAAAGAATTTTTTTTTCCAAAGAGGAAAGCAAATTGGGGGGGGGAGGGGTAGGGAGGAAAATGTTTAACAAAGAGTGAATGGAAATCCAAGTTCTTTACAAAAAAGGGGGGGGCTATGATAACAACAACATTAAAAAGAAGGAAATCAAACAGAATGTGGAAATTATTTAATAATATCACTATTAGTATTTAATAATTAATAATAATAATATTAGTATTTAATAATAACCACTGGAGAAGCTCAATATCAGCTGTGAAAACCAGGCCAGGAGCTGATTGTGGAAGAGACCACCAACTACTCATATTCAAGTTGAATACTCAAGTTCAAGATGAAGTTGAGGAAAACCAAATCAAATCCAAAGCAACCAAAATATGACTTTGACCCTATCCCACCTGAATTTCAGAACCATCTCAGGAAAAGGTTTGAGGCCTTGAACACTAATGAGCAAAGACATGATGAGTGGTGGGAGGATATCAAGGGTATCATCAAGGAAGAGTGCAAACTGTCATTGCAAAGACAGAAGAGGAAGCGAAGACCAAAATGAATGTCAGAAGAGACTCTGAAAATTGCACTGGAGCGCAGAGAAGCCAAAGCACAAGGAAGAATTCAAGATACTAAAGAGTTTAATAGATTTCAAAAGGCAGCACAGGATTACAAAGCAAAATATTACAATGAAATGTACAAGGAGTTGGAGTCAGAAAATCAAAAGGGCGGAACTCGCTCAGCATTTCTTAAGCTCGAGGAACTGAAAAACAAACTCAAACCTCGAGTTGCTATAATCAAGGATGCTTTCGACAGAATGTTAAATGGTCCCGGAAGTATTAAAAGAAGATGGAAGGAATATACTGAGTCACTGTATCGAAAGGAATTGGCAGACACAGAAGAATTTCATGAAACAACATATGAGCAAGAGCCTATGGTGATGAAGGAAGAAGTTCAGGCTGCTTTGAAGGAAATGGCAAAAAATAAGGCTCCAGGAATAGATGGTATACCAATTGACATATTTCAGCTAACAGATGCTGCCCCGGATGTGCTTACTAAGTTGTGCCAAGAAATCTGGAGAACAACCACTTGGCCAACTGACAGGAAGAGATCGATATTTGTTCCCATCCCAAAGAAAAGTGACCCAACAGAGTGTGGAAACTACAGAACAATCTCATTGATTTCACATGCAAGCAAGACTTTACTGAAGATTATCCAAAAACGACTGGAACAGCACATCAGCAGAGAACTGCCAGAAGTCCAGGCTGGGTTTAGAAGGGGTCGTGGTACTAGGGATATTGTAGCTGATGTTAGATGGATATTAGCTGAAAGCAGAGAATACCAGAAGAAAGTCTATCTGTGTTTCATTGACTATGCAAAGACATTTGACTGTGTGGATCATAACAAACTGTGGCTGACTCTGAAAAGAATGGGAATCCCAGAACACTTGATCATTCTAATGCGAAACCTATACTTGGACCTGGAAGCAGTCATCAGAACAGAGCAAGGGAACACTGCATGGTTCAAAATTGGGAAGGGCATACGCCAGGGATACATCCTGTCTCCATACCTTTTCAATCTGTATGCAGAACAGATTATTCGGGAGGCTGGGCTCTATGAGGAAAAATGTGGGGTCAAGATTGGTGGACAATTTATCAATAATCTGTCCTATGCAAATGACACAACCCTGCTTGCTGAAACTGAGGAGGATCTGAAGCACCTGCTGCAGAGGGTCAAGGACTGCAGCCTCCAATACAGATTGAGGCTCAACGTCAAGAAGACAAAGATTCTCACCACTGGACCAACTGGCAGCATCAGGAAGGATGGTGAAGAGATTGAGATTGAGATTGAGATTGTTCACAGCTTTAGTTTGCTTGACTCCACAGTCAACACTCTTGGCACCAGTAGTCAAGAAATTAAAAGGCGCATTGCCATGGGAAAGTCTGCTGTTAGGGACCTCTCCAAAGTACTGAAGAACAATGGTGTCTCTCTGAAGACTAAGGTGCACCTGACACAGGCCATGGTCTTCACAGTCACTTGTTATGCTTCAGAGAGTTGGACAATGACCAAGGAGGATAGAAGTAGAATTTATGTTTTTGAGCAGTGGTGCTGGAGAAGAGTATTGAGAGTACCATGGACTGCTAGGAAGACAAACAGATTCATCCTGGAAAGGGTTAAACTGGGTGGCTCCTCGTAGGCAAGAATTCTGAGGCTCCCTCTAACATACTTTGGACATGTTGTGAGGAGAGACCGGTCCTTGGAGTAGGACATCATGCTTGGTAGGGTGGAGGGACAGCACAGGAGGGGAAGGCCCTCTATGAGGTAGATTGATTCAGTGACTGGGATAATCGGGATGGGAGTATCAGAGACAGTGTGATTGGCACAGGAAAGAGCAGAGTTTAGGGATGTTGTACATAGGGTCACAATGAGTCACGAGTGACTCGACGGCACATAACAACAACAACAATATATGCAAGCAAAATCTCACTGAAGATTATCTAAAACTGACTAAACAGAACATCAGCAGAGAACTGTAAGAAGAACAAGCAGGGTTTAGAAGAGGCCATGGGACTGAGGATATTATTGTCACTGTCAGATGGATCTTGGCTACAAGCAGAGGTATCAGAAGAACGTCTGTTTATGTTTTATAGATTATGCAAAGACATTTGACTGTGTAGCTTACAACATATCATTGCTAGCATTGAGAAGAATGGGACTCTCAGAAAACTTGATTGTTTATACCTAGACCAGGAAGCTATTTTGTGAACAGAGTGAGGAAACCCATGGTTCAAAATCAAGAAATGAGTGTAGGAATGTATCTGTGGAGTCTCTATTTCAGTATGACTTTTCCTAGCTATTGTTTAGCTTCGCTATTTAGATGGATGGGAATATGTCAATGGGGTATGTTAGCCTACCCACAACTGCACAAGGGGATTGGCTAACTACCGTTACATGAGGAGATTGGCCAGTCTCAACAATCTACAAGAATATTGGCTAGTCTCATTGATAAATTGAGTAACTGTAGCTGCAGAATTAGATCTTCCTTCTCTAGTGAAGAACAGACTTCTCCCCACCACCAGAAAAGAATCCTCACCACCAGGAAAGAGCATCCACAGCTGAACTAGAGATTTGACATATGGAGCAACCTTGGGATTGCTACACCACTGAAACCAAAGCTAAGCTCCTTTACCCATATTTGTTGGACATGTGGGGATAGGAGGTCATAATTTGCAGGACTGAGAACTTTGTAACACTGACATAAAGCCATGAGGCTCAAGGCTGAGATCGCTGCAAATGTATTTCAGGAGCCATCCTGACTGTATTCTGCTACTAACCTGAATTATAATATTTTTACTTCCTTAACATCATTCTGTGTGGTCTGTGTGGTCTGTGAGCTACTGCATTGGATTTTTAACCCAGTAAAGCAATAAGATTGGAGTTAAGATGAGTAGAAAGAGGTATGAGAGCATGGGAGACATTTCTGACCTCCTGGTAATCGGTTTTGTGTTACTGATACTGTTTACGGAAACAGTTCCCCTTTGTGAAATTGATAAAAGTCAGGCATGGCTATCTGCATATGGCCCTTTTTCTTTTTACAGTATCCTTTCTTTATACCTTTTCAGTTTATTATATACAGAAAAGATCATTTTGGGGGCTAGACTTTTAGCACCTGATTGTAGGAAGATTCATTAACAAGCAGTGGTATGATACAGATCTTAACATGGCACAACCTTGTTCCCCAAAACTGAGGAGGACTTGACGTGTTTGCTGCAGAAAATCAAGGACTAAAGCCTTAAACTGAGATCAAACTTAGAAGCCCTAGTGCACACTATAAAGTGACTCCCAAATACAGCCAGAAATGCACAATGTGAAGATAAAAATTAATGAATGGGACCTTCTAAAGATTAAATCCCTATGCACCAAAAACTTTTCCAACAGGGTGAAAAGAAAACCTATCAACTGGGAACAAATATTTTATAATGCTAGCTCAGACAAGAGTCTTATAGCAAAAGATTACAGAATACTCTGATAACCCAATTACAAAATGGGCAAGACATGGAAAGAATTTTCACAGAGGAAGATATTTTAATGGCAAACAGATACATGAAAAAAAAAATGCTCCTAATCACTAGCAATAAGAGAGTTGCAAATCAAAACCACAAAGAGATACCATCTCATTCCAGTAATAGTGGCAAAGTTTAAAAGGACAGCAAGTAATAAATGTTGGAGAGGGTGTGGCAAGATAGGAACTCTTATACATTGTTGGTGGGAATGTAAAATGGTACAATCATTCTGGAAGCCAGTTTGGTGCTTCCTCAAAAGGCTTAACATAGAAATTTCATAGGACCCAGTTATTCCACTGCTTGGAATATACCCTGAGAAAATGAGAATTGAGGCACAAATGGAGACTTGGATGCAAATGTTCATAGTAGCATTATTTATCATTGCAAGAACATGGAAACAGCCCAAATGTCCAACCACAATTGAATAAATTGAGAAATTATGGCATATTCACACAATGGAATATTATGCAGCATGTAGAAGAAATAACTTTGTAAATTATTACCTAAGTTGGGAGGGACTGGAGAGCATTATACTGAGTGAACTAACTCAGTTCCACACGGACAAATATTGTATAAAACCATTATTGTAGAATGAGTATGAGGATCCAAGTGGGGGGAGGGTGAAAGCAGAGGGATGAGGATGTGTGGGGATGGGGGGGGTAGGGGAAAATTAATCATGGAGTTATACAATTTTATGTGGGGGAGAGGGAAATTGGAAGAATCTGTTCTAGAAAACAATGTATTAGAATTTTGTAAATAAACTATTAAACCACAATATGTTGTTGTTGCTGATTGCCATTGAGTCAAGCATGACTCAGAATAAACATGAACAAAAGGCCTGAAGCCCTTCCACAACCACCACCATTTATCAAAGTTCATAGAGTTTCCAGAGGCATGCTGTTTAGGAAGTGGAAAGGACTAAAGCCTTCAATATGAATTGCATTTTAACATGAAGAAAACAAAGATCTCACCATAGGGCCAGATGGCAGTATCATGACAGATAAAGAAAAGATTGAGGTTGTTAACAATTTCATCTTGCTCAGCTCCACAATCAATATTTTTGACACCAGCAGTCAGGAAATGAAAATATTTGCTTTGTGGAACAGTGCTCCGTAGGACTGTGCACTGATTTTTTTTTTTTTAAATAGACCCCAACTCTCTTCAGAGGCATTTCTGGATGGACTCAAACTCCTATTTTTCCCTTTAGCAACCAAGTGCATTCATTATTTGTGCCACTGAGGGACTCCAAGAAATAATTACTTGTGGTAAATGTAAATACATGTAGAAGAAATATGAAAGAGGTGGCTGTGATTTTATTTATTATACAGAAATCAATACTGCAATGATTTGTCTCCAAAATCTTTACCAAAAATTACCTGTTACTTAAATGCCTTTTAGGGAGCTCTAGTGGTATTGTGTGTAGAGAGTTGCACTGCTAACTCAAAGGTTAAGAGTATCGGGCTGTTCAAATCCACCAACCACTGCAGGAAGAAGTTGATCAGCCTTCCAAGTTAACAGATTTGGGAGCCAGTGTGAAGTTGGGCAGTCTTTATATGGGTTAACAGCTTTGGGAGCCAGTGGAAAGGTCAACTATGAGTCAGAATCAATTTGAGGGCATTGCTGTGTTTTGGGTGTCTGAGTTTTTATTTTTGTTTTTTTAATATCTATCCAGAGCTGAATGGATTAAAAAAATGTGTTGAAGACAATGAGATACTACTCAGTCAGTAGGAGAAATGTCTTAATACTTGCTATAATAGGAATGGAAATGAAAGATATATTGAGTGAAATAAATCAGTCATAAAAGTGCGAAGCGCCTGCTGCACAGTGTCAAGGACTGCAGCCTACAATATGGATTGAGGCTCAATGCCAAGAAGACAAAGATTCTCACCACTGGACCAATCGGCAGCATCAGGATGGATGGTGAAGAGATTGAGATTGTACACAGCTTTAGTTTGTTTGGCTCCATAGTCAACAGTCTTGGCATCAGCAGCCAGGAAATTAAAAGGCGCATTGCCATGGGAAAGTCTGCTGTTAGGGACCTCTCCAAAGTGCTGAAGAGCAGTGGTGTCTCTCTGAAGACTAAGGTGTGTCTGATACAGGCCATGGTCTTCGCAATCACCTGTTATGCATCAGAGAGTTGGACAATGACCAAGGAGGATAGAAGGAGAACTGATGCCTTTGAGCTGTGGTGCTGGAAAAGAGTACTGAGAATACCATGGACTGCTAGGAAAACAAATAGATTTGTCCTGGAGAGGGTTAAATCGGGTGGCTCCTTGGAGGCAAGGATTCTGAGGCTCCGTCTAACATACTTTGGACATGTTGTGAGGAGAGACCGGTCCTTAGAGAGGGACATCATGCTTGGGAGGGTGGAGGGACGGCGCAGGAGAGGAAGGCCCTCTATGAGGTGGATTGATTCAGTGACTGGGATAATTGGGATGGGAGTGTCAGAGACAGTGCGATTGGCACAGGACAGAGCGGAGTTTAGGGCTGTTGTACATAGGGTCGCTATGAGTCGCAGGGGGCTCGACGGCACATAACAACAACAACATATAAAAAGATAAGAATAGGCAATTGTATAGAAAATGGCTTTCTGAGGGAGATAGGCAATCTCTTTTTGTGCAATTTATAGCCTCTGCAAGCCCACTGGAGGGTCAGCCAAGAGCCTGTTTTGACTCTACTGGCGATTTAATCAGCTGAGTTGAGTGAGGAACATGCAAGTAGGGAGAAAAGGAATGGCTGTAGAAATGGAAATACTGCATTGGATAAAGCTGATTTTTGTAATTGTTCTCAACAAATGACTTATCTGTAAGAAGTTTAAGTGTAAAAAAAATCAAAGCAAAACAACAGCTCTATCCCAGTTTTCTGACCTCCAGACCCACTAGGATTTGCACTTTTGATTCAAGCCACTCATGTGCAGGGACCACTGTTACTGAAACAATCTATGCAATGTCAGCTACCATTTACAAAAGCTTTCTTAAATAACAGCAATCAAAAAATTACCTTATGTTTTTTGTCATTTTTTTCCATTAAATATCCAGTGTAAGCCATATCTACTGTAATTTTTGTTATTAATATAAAACCAAAATTTTCACTAAATAACTGCTGTATTTAGCACTGTGCTAGGCATTGGAAATATAATAGTGCACACAATACTTAATGGAAAGTGGAAAAATCTTAGAGTGGAAACAATAAACTATGAACAAATAAAATAAAATCAATAATTCCAATGTTTAGCTTTCTCTCCATCTTGAATAGAATGATTTTTTTAATAACTTCCTTAGTCTTACCTTTCTGTGGATTTACATTTCTTAGGGGAAGACATATACCATTTATTTGTATTCCAAGACATTTAATGAGTGGTATTGTATTCTATGAATACTTATGAGTGAGAAGATTTTCTAGGAAGTATTGCTGAAAGTCAAGGATTTTTTTTAAATAAGAAAGTAGCTGATAAAGAATGGCCTCTTAGCTACTGCCACCAAATCCTTGCTCAACAAATTGTTATCTAGAAATGAGAAGGCAATTATTTCCGTTATGGGGAAATGTAAGCTTTAATGGTGAGAATAACACGGTTGAGTAAATCCCAAGGGTTTGACAGCTAGCTCTAAGAGTCAATTGTGAAGCAAAAGGAACACAACAGTGACAGGAGTTGACTAACTTTAACTTTCTGCAGTAATCAGTCCTTAATTGACTGTTTCTGCTTTAAGATAGATAACCCTAGAGATTATTTATTTTGTGAATTATAATGAAACTCACTTGAAACTTTTTAATAGTTGCATGCAGCAGAGGGAGAACATGCTAATCATCTCTCTCTTCTAAGTGCCTGATCCCTGTGGAGATGATGTAAACAAGATCATCATTATCAGTAGCTCCATCCTACTAATGGTTATAATGAGACCTCAAGGGTCATGCTCTCCCTTCCAACTTCTAGAAAGAGCTGCAAAAGTTGCATTCCCTCCTTAAAATCTCTCTCCCTCCTCCCGCCATTTTAAATATAACGCACTGAACGCATTATCTGGAATTTCTTCATATTTTTCCACAGTTTTCTAGAGAAACAAGCATGTGCAAATGTAGACATAATTTTAGTTTTACCCAAAAGCTGTGATGATTTCAGAAAAACTTCCCAAAACAAACATTGGAAACAAACATTTTTTATTCTTTCATGTTTTTTAATATGTATTCCCTTTTCATCCCCTGCAGAGTAAATAAGTTTATCTGTCAAAGTAAATAAGTCAACAACTCAATGAATTAACACATTCTGTGTTTTCTTTTCAAGTAGAAGGAAAGGAAAATTAAGTAACAAAAAACAACACATTTTCTTCTTAGTTGTTCAGAGTAATTTATTATGTGTGTGTATTAAAAAAATGGCCAAATATTCAAAGGCAGAAAATAAAGTACTGTTATATCAAGTCTCTCAAATGTATTCACATCATTACTTTGGAAAATGGTAAGAAGAAATATAAATTGTTAAAAACTTGTGGTTTGAGTCAAGGTACTTTTGGTAGTGTTGTGTTTGTAAGCTGTGTTTGAGCCAACAGAATGAAAGTAAGAGTTAATATAGAGGGTGAATACAAAAATCTGGGGAAACCACTAAGATTTTGTCACTAGACTTGTGATATGCTCTCAACACTACTTATGTTTTGACTTGAAATAGCATTTGCTATTACTTACTATGCATCAGAAAGCTGGACAAGGACTAGGGATGAGAGGAGAATTGATGCCTTTGAGCTGTGGTGCTGGACAAGAATATTGAATATACCATGGATTGCTAAGAGAACAAATAGGTTCATGCTACAGAGGATAAGATCAGGCTGCTCCTTGAGGGCAAGGATCCTGATGCTTTGTTTGACATACTTTGGACATGTTGCAAGGAGGGTCCAGTGCTTGGAGAGGGACATCATGCTTGGGAGGGTGGAGGGACAGTGCAAGAGAGGAAGACCCTCAATGAGATGGAGTGACTCAGTGACTGGGGTAATGGGGCTAGGAATTGTCAGAGACAATAAGATTGGTACAGGATAGAGCAAGGGTTTAGGGCTATTGTACATAGGGGTTGCTATGAGTCCCAGGCAACTGGAGAGCACATGACAACAACAGCAACAATGACAACAACAGCAACAATGACAACAACAGCAACGATGATGACAACAACCTAACTCTCAGTCTAGAAAAGGCCAAACTATTTGTTTTTCTGAGTGTTATTGAGGAAATAATGACATGATAAGTAAATTATACAAATGCCTTAGTTATCTAGTACTGCAGTAATAGATACCACAAGTGGATCACTTCAACCAATAGAAAGTTATTCTCTTCCAACGATAGATAGATAGATAGATAGATAGATAGATAGATAGATAGATAGATAGATAGATAGATAGATAAATGTGCATGCCCTGCACGAGATGGTTTTTCTAAGAATTTTAGCCAACATTCAAAGAAGAGCTGTCACCAATTCTACATTAAGTATTTTCAGAAAATAGACTCATTCTATGAAGAAATTCATTCTCTTAAAGTTTAAAAGATTAGAATTTCAAACCCAAGAGTGCCAGCTCTAGGAAAAAGCCCTTTCTTCTGTGACTTCTGAAGGAAGATCTTTGCTTCCCCTGGCATCTGTAAGTCAGGCATTCTTTGGATAGCTTCACATGTCTTAGCCTTCCTTGTTGTCAAGAAGCTTCCTAGTACAGATGCCTCATTCCAAAAGTGTGCACTCCTCTCCTGGTGATCATTTTTGGGGATTCTGAGGTCCCTCTCCCTAGGCTAGATTTCCCAACCTTTGCCTCACAAGACCTTATAAAATAAAAGTGCTACAGGCCACACCCTAGGGAAAATTAATTCTCTTTCATATATCGGGACCCTAGTGCATTTCACCCTTAATTCTTTCAGAAATATTTGGTTTATCAGGTCATGAGGGACTACTTTATCATTAGGTGGTGGTGGTGTGTACCATCAAGTCACAAGTGGCCCATAGCTGACCTTTTAGAAGGTTTTCAAAGACAGTAAACATGACAAGAGGAGATTTCCCATCCCCCTCCAAGAGAGCACCTGGTGGATTTGAACCATGTGCCCTTCAGGTTGACAGTACCCAAAAAAAAAATGGCTGACACTAAACATTTTCAGGAAATACTATATGAACAAGAGCCAATAGTAATGAAGGGAAAAGTTCAAACTTCGCTGAAGTCATTGGCAAAAAATAAGGACCCAGGAATCAACGGGATACCAAATAATTGTATTTCAACTAACAGACGCAGCCCTGGATGTGCTCACCAGTCTATGCTAGGAAATTTGGAGGATAGCTGCCTAGATGACTGATCTCATCCTAGATATTCATTCCAATTCCCGAGAATGGTGATCCAACAGAATGTAGACATTATATATCATTAATGTCACATGCAAGCAAAATACTGCTGAAGATCATTCAAAAACAGCTAGAACAGCACAAAGAAGTTCAAGCAAGATTTAAAAGAGGCATGGCACCAGAGATAACCATCTGATGTCAGATGGATCCTGGTTGAAAGTAAAGAATACCAAAATAGTATCTATGCATTATTGACTCTGCAAATACTATGTGAATTATGAGAAGTTAAGGCTAACACTGAGAAAAATAGGAATCCCAGAACACTAAATCGTGCTCATGTGAAACCTATACCTAGACCAAGAGGCTATTGTGCAGACAGAGGAAGGAAACACTGCATGATTTAAAATTAAGAAAGATGTGTGTCAGAGTTTTATCCTTTCTCCATATCTATCACTCTATATGCTGAGCAAATTATTCAATAAACTGGACTCTAGGAAGAAGAATGTGGCATCAGAATCAGAGGAAGAATCATCAATAAACCTGTGTTATACAGATGACCCAATCTTGCTTGCTAAAATTAAGGACTTGAAGCACTTACAGCAGAATATCAGACACTGCAATATTCAATATGGATTCCATTTCAACATTAACAAAGCAAAAATTCTCACCACTGAACCAATGGCAATATTATGATGGATGAAGAAAAGACTGGAACTGACAATAACTTCATCTTGCTTGGATCCATAATTAACACCCATGGTACTAGCAGTCAGGCATCAGGAGATGTATTGCACTAGGAAAGTCTGAAGTCAGGGATCTCTCCAAATTATTGAGGAACAATGATGTCAATTTGATGACTAAGGTGCACCTGATTCAGACCATAGTCTTTTCAGTCACTTGTTATGCATCAGAGAGCTGGACAATGAATAAGGATGACAGAAGAAGGATTGATGCCTTTGAACTGTGGTGCTGAAGGAGAGCACTGTATATCCAACAAACTGCCAAAAATGATAAACAAATATATCTTGGAGAAGGTAGCCAGAGTGCTCCTTGGAGTCAGGGAAGATAAAGCTTTGTCTCAATTACTTCATGCATGTTGCTAGGAGAGGCTATTCCTTGGAGAGGGACATCAAATTTGGAAAGGGTAGTAAAAGAGAGGAAGACCCCCAACTAGACAGATAGTCATAGTGACTGCCACAATGGGCTAAAGTACGTCAGACATTCTGAAGATAGCACAGGATAGGACAAAGTTCATATCTGTTGTCCATAGGGTCACTATAGGTTATACTTAACTTGATAGCACCTAACAACAACACTACCATCCTCTGTTCATCTGTCTTGTCCAGGTAAGTAAAATCCTTATCTTGAAAAAAAGCTTTTAGACCACTAATAATGTTTGCCCTTTGTTCAAAATATTGTATTGTAAATATTTTTTTCTATTTAAAAAAAAATATTAGTAAGGGTCTTTTTTGGGTTTGGTTTTTTTTTCCCCCAGGAAATTTACTGAATGATTGCAAAGTGTCCACTGGTCATAATACTTGATTCATACATTATTTAGTGCATTATTCTAATTTTTATAATAACTATAAAGAATTATACTTCTATGTACATTGTATGTGTATATTCTGCTTCTGAAATGAGTTTAATTTACGTTCATTCATGAATTTCAAGTAATACCAGTTCAGGTAAAAAATGCTGTAATGTCTTAAATCATTGAGTACGGTTAATGCTTATTCCATCACTCTTAGAGAAATCACTCTATTACTAATTTCATTGAAGTTCAGTGAGATGCTCTGATAGTTTCATTGATGCTTAGAGGTCAATTTTACCCTCTTCAAAAGGTAACCAGTGTGGTTTCCATTTCAGTATGAATAGAAATGAAATAGCATCAGTCAGTAAAATTTCACATATTTCTTTAATATTAATGGAGCTCTCAGGCATAGTCTGTAGATCATTGCAATACTAACCCAAAGGTGTCTGTCTCCTCACTAGTGGATCAAATATATCAGCTACAAGTTGGGAGAAAGATAGGAACTCTCCTTTCTTGTGATTTATAGCTTTAGAATCCCACTGGAGGGTCAGCTATACATACTATATTTCAGTAGCTGAAAATAAGTTACAAATCAGTTGAAAAGACAAAAGTAACAAACTTTCTTAGAATATTCTTTAGAAAATTCTATCAAGGCAGAAAAAATTATTTTAAATATTTTCTTTCTTTATAAAAACAAACCCATTATAATTCCAAATCATAGCAAATAGGAGAAAGTAGAACTGACAGAGAGCAGCCAGGGAATCCAAACCATTGACCTTTTAATCTTTCCATCTAAAATTCATTAATTCTCAAGTCAGTTCAAGGATAAAAGGGTGTTGAAAAGGTTTTTCACTAGGTTGCTAAATCTGGCCTTCTGGCTCCACCAAATTCAAGAAAGTGTTACCATGGAAATAAAAGGTCAAAAAACTTAAGGATAAGACCAACTGATCCCAAACAAAAATCAAGAGCCCAAAAGTTCTGAATTTCAAACAGCTGATGCTATTCTTTGATTTCCCCTAAGAGAATATGGCTCTATTCTCTTCTGCAGCACCAGTTAATTACCCAAAGGACAGAGCAATCCCTGTGATATAAATTTAAAAAATCATATTTTGCCAACTTCCTGATGCCATCTTTGATGCTAAGAAATTAGTTCTCCATTTTTTCCACCTGGAGATATAAGAGCTTCTAAATCTTGTGAAGTCAGCAACAAAATCCTTGGCTTAGGACTTTGTTAGCTCCTGAAATTTTTATACTGGACTAAATGGCAGGTATACAGAAAATTACATCTCTCCATAGTTTAACTACCCTTTGGCAGTTGTTCCATTTTATTCATTTTATCTGAGACAGTGCTGTGCTTCATCACTTTAATCTAATTACAGGAAAGTTAAGTCACATGGCTTTTATAATTCTTCTCTTCTGAAATATAAGGCATAGAGAAGAATTTTGATTGGCCGCCTGGACAGGCTGTTTTTTTGACAAGTTGCTATCTTGCAATCATTTGTATTGCATCTCTAGTGCATCCACTTTGTCACTTTACTGTTACTTTTTTTTCCCCTTGAAAGTCCGTTTTAATTGTCCCATTGCCACAGTGCTTGTCACTTTATTGTAACTTTTTACTAGTATTCACTGTACAATATTTCATAAAATCCCAAGCAACAGTCTAAACCAGAGGGAAAAAAGAATCAGAATGTATTCTCCTATTTCTTTATTTCCAATATGAAGGCTGAAACCAGGTAAGCCTACATGACTAAAGACAATGAAGAAAATTTCCCTTTAGTTTAAGATTGTATATTTCGATGCAGAAAATAAATTTACCAAATGTTCTTATAAAAAAATCTGTTTTTCTATTTGAAAATTCAAATATTTGCAACAGAAAATTAAGCCTTACTCTGCCTTTATTTTCCCCCCAGATTAGAAATATCCCTGAATTGTTTAGATCTTCTAGAAGCATATATATTTTGTGGCATCCACTTAACTAATTTGTTATTTATACTGTGTTATTAATGAGCCTATAGAATGTAAGACTTGAGGTGTTTCTATATTTGTTGTTTTGCTGTTTCATTCTATGTTCTTATTTAAACATTCTGTCTTCTGTTCCAATTATGAGTAATTTTTATTAATTCAGCTTTTTGTTTTCTTAACCATATTAATACTAGTTTTTGTTCTATTCTTTTTAAAATTGCTCTTTATTGTCCTTTTCTCTCTTTCAATTTAACCCTATTGCCACTCTAAAAGCTAATCAGTATTTTGATGTTTCCAAAAGACAAATAAAAGACAAACATAGCTACTGTTGCCAGTTTACTACTAAACAGAATATTCAACCTGACCCTGGAAATACAGACCAAAGAATTCTACTACTTACAAAGAAATAGGTTGTAGAGATCTGAGTTGACAACATTTTCTGGGATCAACAAAAGACAGAAAGACCCTCAGCAAGATGAATTGGCAGTGACTGTAGCAATAGATTCAAGTATGTCAGAAGGGATAAGGATGGCAATAGGACAGGGTTCAGATCTGTTGTTCATAGTTGCTATGAGTTGTACTCAACTTGACAGCATCTAACAACAATAAAAACATATGAACTAAATGTATAGTTATGCTATATTAAGAAAATCATAATAACCCAATTTACGATACTCAATAATTCCTCCACTTTTCAAATCATACCTGGAGTACTGTACTTTGGTTGTGACATTTTCAGAAGGTTATTGTCAATAATGAGAGACTGAAGGATACATGAAAAATGAATCAAAAAACCAAGCCCCTCTCATCAATGAACCCAGAGTTCTGGAGGCCTACTTGTAAGAGTCTGTGCTGCAATCCCAAAAGCACATGGTTCAAATCCACCAGCTGCTCCACAGAAGAACCTCCTCCTGTGTGATTAATTGCTTCTGAAAACGTGCTAGAGGGTTCACTATAGGTTGGTTCTGAACACCAGCACCTCTCAAAATAAAAACCAAACAAACCAAGCCTATTTCAAGACTTGTTTTCGATTCAAGGAGTCATTTTCTAACTCAGGGTGGAACTGTCTCTTGGTTCCTAAGGCTGTACATTTTTACAGAAGCAGACTACCACACTCTTCTCCTGTATGGGTCAGAATCATCAGCTATTCCTTTCAGGTGAATGTTTTAACCACTATGTCACTAGAAAACAAAATAATATAGCAAAAATTTCTTCAGGAAATTTAATTGAATTGTGATAACAGCTTTTTAAAACTCTGCTTACTATCTGTCAATTGAAAAGGGATTAGATGTGATGTATATATAATTACACTGAAATGAAGAATGTTAATTAAAGTGTCTTAAGAATCACAGGAAGGTAATTTATACTTAATAAAAGATAGGTATTATAAGTTAGAATTTTCCAGCAGTGAAATAATTTGCATTTGATGGCCTAGTGTTAAGAAGCTATGCTACCAACTCAAAGGCAGGTGCTTCAAATCCACCAGGTAGGTATGTAACAATATTTTAGCAAATTATGATATTTACAGCTAAGGCAGAAGATTTTATAATGTGAATTACTTGTCAGACCAGTAGTTTATAAGTCCCTTAAAAATCTTAATAGTCAATGGTTTTCCAAAATTATAGATTAAATATTCTTTCTTTTTTCCAACTGTACAGATGATGTGAAAGGAAAGCAATGGAAAAATCCAATGACAGCTCAGAGTATGGCTTTATTTTGGTCGGTTTCTCTGACCGCCCCAAGTTGGAGATGATCCTTTTCATAGTCAATTTTACTCTGTATTCAGTAGCTGTGTTAGGAAATTCAACCATCATCCTTGTGTGTATATTAGATCCTCGCCTTCATACCCCAATGTACTTCTTTCTGGCAAATCTTTCCTTTCTAGATCTTTGCTTCAGTACTAGTTGCATCCCACAGATGCTGGTAAACCTCTGGGGCCCTGATAAGACCATTAGTTATGCTGGCTGTGTTGTCCAACTCTTTTCTTTTCTGTCTGTTGGGGGAATTGAGTGCATCCTTTTGGCTGTCATGGCCTATGACCGCTATGCTGCTGTCTGCAAACCCCTGCACTATATGGTCATTATGCATCCACAGCTGTGCTTAAGATTGGTGGCTGTGGCTTGGGGGAGCGGCCTGGTCAATGCCATTGTCATGTCTCCACTGACAATGACTCTCTCCAGATGTGGTCGACGTCGAGTTAACCATTTCCTCTGTGAAATGCCGGCGCTGATCAAGATGGCTTGTGTGGATGCTCGTGCAGTGGAAATGCTCGCTTTTACCTTCGCCATTCTCATTGTTCTGCTGCCCCTCACCCTTATTCTTATCTCCTATGGCTACATCGCTGCAGCAGTACTGAGGATCAAGTCAGCTGTGGGGCGCCGGAAGGCCTTCAATACCTGCAGCTCCCATCTCACAGTGGTCTCCCTGTTCTATGGGAGCATCATCTATATGTATATGCAGCCAGGAAACAGCTCTTCCCAAGACCAAGGCAAGTTTCTCACACTCTTCTACAACCTGGTGACTCCCATGTTGAATCCACTCATCTATACATTAAGAAATAAGGAAGTGAAGGGAGCACTGAGGAAAGTTTTGGGGAGGCAACAATGAATGTGAGAGTTAAACTATGAAAATCATAGGAAAACTTCCCCCCCCCAGAACCATTCTTTGTTTCATGCTTATAAACTATCTAATGTACAAAACTCTCCTGGATTTTCCCCCCCAATATGGATAAATAGACCAAAGTGTAATTAAATGGAAAAATTACTTTCAGAATCAGCCTAAATAAAATGTTATTATTGTTATGTGCCGTCATGTCACCTACGACTCATAGTGTCCCCATGTACAAACAGCTCTGAAGTCTACCCTGTCCTGAGTCAGTCTCACTAACTATGATACACCTACCCTCATTGCCCCAGTTACTGTATCAATCCATCTCATCCGGCATCTTCCTCTCCTGCACTGTCCTTCCACACTTCTGAGGATGATATCCTTCTCTAAGGACCAGTCCCTCCTGGTCACATGGCCAAAGTATGTGAGATGGAGCTTCAAAATAAGTCTCCAAAGTGAAACTTGGTTTCAACCTCCCCATGACAGACTTATTTGTTTTCTTGGTGGTCTCTAGTATGTTCAAGACTTCTACAGCACCACAACTCAAAGGCATTGATGCTTCTTCTGTCATCCTTAGTCATTGGACTGGCTCAGGTGCTCCTTATTCTCTAGAGTAACATTGTGGTTTCTCAGTATTCTGGAGAGATCCCTGACAGCAGTTTCTCCAGTCCAATTTGTCTTTTGATCTCCTGAATGCTGGTGCCAAGAATGTTGACTTGGGAGCCAAGCAAGCTATAATTGTTAACAATTTCAATGTATTCTCCATTTATGATTGCTGCTAGTTGGTCCAGTGGTGAGAATCATTGTCTTCTTAATGTTGGGCATTAATCCACTTTGAAGACTACAGTCCTTACAGCAAGCTGTTCAGGTTCTCCTCAGATTCAGCAAGCAAGGTTGTGTCATCTGCATGTCATAGGTTGTTGATGAGTCTTCTCCAGTCTGTTCTGCTTATAGATTCAAAAGGTATAGAGACAGGATGCATCCCTGACACACTCCTTTCCTGATTTTTGAACCGTGCAGTGTTTTCTTGCTCTGTTCTGAGGACTGCTTCATGGGTGATGATTACAAAATAACATTTAAGAAAAGACTTAAAGTCCCAAAAGAAAAGTAAAATAATGACTCTCTTAAAGATATAAAATGAACATGAATAAAAGATTTTGTTTAACTCAATAAGGGAGCCATACAAATGTAGTTACTATATTTTTAAAAGTTATGAAAGCACAAATGTATATATAATTAAGGAACATTGAAATGAATGTTCAAATGGAGGTAAAACTTGTTTCTTTCATTGTGGAAGTCCAAAGCCAATTCAGCCTATACCATACAAGACAAAATTTGTATGTAATATACAAGAATAAGGCAACTCTGGTGGCCTAGAGGTAAGTAACTACCATCCCAACGGCACATGATTTGGATCCATTGGCTGCTCCACAGGAGAAAGATGGGCAATTTTCCAGTGCAATTTATTGCCTCTGAAAACCCTCTGAAGAGTCATCTAGAGTTTGTTTTGACTCAACACAATAATAGCGTGTACTTTATTAGGGGGTTCTGGAGGCTTAGTGGGTAAGGAACTACACTGACACAAGTAAAGGTAAGCTGTTTGAATACACCAGCTGCTACAAAGGAGAAAGATGAGTAATTCTATTCGTTTGGGATTAACAGCCTCTGAAAACCCTCTGGAGGGTCAGTTATAGGTCAATTCTGACCCCAAAGCAATGAATTAGAGTTTAATATGTTTTATTGTGTTATTTTAAAAGTATACAGTCTGAAGCTTCTCCCAAAAAGATACAGGTATCTATATTCTGATGTTTCAAATGGTTGGAGTATGGCTTATAGATCCCATTTAACTGAGCGCAGGTCACACAGTAAACAAGTGAGATGCAAAAGTGATTATGCCTGATCATTTCCCATTACCCACTTCCTCTCCTATAAAACTTACAGGATATTTTCAAGTCATTTAAGAACCTGTCCTAGGTGGCAGTGGTAGTACAGTGCTGAAATTCTTTCCTTCCCCTTGTTTGATTCCAGACCAATTCACTTAAAATTCAATCCCACCCATCCATCAGTAGAAGTGTGTGTTGTTATGATGCTGAAAAGGTTTCAGTGGAGCTTGTAGACTGAGATGAACTAGAAGAAAAACCTGTGATCTACTGGAGAAATTTGTCAATAGCTATTACAACCTTGTAGATCATAACAGCCCAAAGTTAGTGACCCACTGACTCAGTATTGTCATGAGTCATCCAGTTAACACAAACCACAGTCACCTTTAGGTTTATTTCTTTCATCTGCTTTTACAACACATCAAGCTTGTTGGGTATGTTATGTTGTTGTTGTTATTTTTAAGTATCACTGAGTCGACTACAACTCAGAGCAATCCTATGAACAATGAATCTGAACCTTGCTCTATTCTTTGTCATCCTCCTTATCTCTGATATATGTGAGACCATTGTTGCAGTCACTGTATCAATATATCTCATTGAGAGTCTCCTCTTTGCCTGATGCTCCACCTTTCCAAGTATTATATCTTTTTCCAAAGACTTATTGTTGCTATGTGCCGTTGAGTCAACTATGACTTATAACTACCCTATGTACAACAGCCCCAAACCCTGCTCTATCTTGAGCCAATTTTATTGTCTCTGACACACCTATCCCATTTCCCCAGTCACTGAGTCAATCCATCTTATCAAGGGTATTTCTGTCCAAAGACTGGCCCCTTGTAAAAATAAGCCCCAAATATGTGAGACAAAGCTTTATCCTGGCCTGCTTCGACTGCACTTTCTCCAAGACATACTTGTTTGTTCTTTTGAAAGTTCATTCATTTTTCTTCATAGTGTCCAACTTCTCAAATAATTTCTTTGGCATACAGATTGAATAGGTATGGAGAGAGAATACAATCCTGATACACTCCCTTCTTAATTTTAAACCATGCAGTGTTCCCCTGCTCTGTTAACACAACAGCCTCCTGGTTCAGGTACCTCGGGCCTTATGTGAAGATTAATTTGCTATTAGAGTTTGTTGTGCTTCGGGAGAACATCGTTCTAAGTGGTACAGCACTGTACGTCAGCTTGCTGTGGGTTGCTGTGATGTCAAACCCTATACCACTGGTGTGTCAAATGTCATAAGGGTTGCCCATGGTGGACAGGTTTTAGTAGAGCTCCAGATTAAGACAGACTGGGAAGTAGGATTGGCCATTCACTTCTTATATAACAGGCCTTTGAAAACCCTATGTACACTAAATGAATGCAGATAGAGCTATTAAGTGGGTTCAAATCACCAACTTTTAGTTGGCAGGAGGCCAATGAGTATTTAATTATTGCACCAAAGTTGTTTTTGCTGTGTACAATAGATGCATCAAATGTGATAATGGTTCCCCACGGTGGACAGTGTTTGGTGATCTCCCCAATTAAACAAGCTTGGAAGCAGAATTGGCATCCACTTCCAAAAGAGCTTGCCTCTGGAAACTCTATGAACTTGGAGAAATGATGAAAGTTATACAAATGTTCAGGTCTTTCGTTCATATGGTCACTATGAGTCGACTACGACTCAATGGCACTTAACAACAACAACCATTGAGTCACAAAAACAACAACAACACAACTATCAAGTCAGAACCAACCCATAGCTGACCTTCTGGTGGGTTTTCAGAGATAGTTAATCACACAGGAGAAGATTGCCCATCCCTCTCCCATGGAGCGGCTTGTGGCCTCAAACCATGTCCTTTCAGGATTGCAGTGCAGCTTCCTGCCACTAGACCACCAGAACTCCCTATTGCACTAATAAGATTATTAAAATGACTTTTATATAGTAATAAATCATTAATAGATTGGAGTGGTTATTTCTCTTAAGTGATTAATTACATTCAGAAATGTATTACTTCATTTTTAACTGATGTTACAGTCTAATTGTTAATTTTATAAAAAAATCACAAGAAAATATATATACATAATATATATATCTTAGCTTAAATTTACTTTAAATATTACAAACATTATTCTCAATTTAATATAAATTCTACAATGATAGATAAAAATAAAGTCATTAAAGACTATTGGTATTAAAAGTCATTCTTATCTGTTTGGAACAAAACTATATTTTACTAAATGTAAACATAAACATATTGTTGTTGTTGTTGTTGTTGTTGTTAAGTGCCATCGAGTCGTAGGTTTCTCATAGCGACCCTATGAACGAAAGTCCTCTACACTTGCATGAGTGACTTTCATCTTTTCTCCAGGTTCATAGGGTTTCTGGAGGCAAGCTATTTACGGAAGTAGATGCCACTCCTGCTTCCAAGCTTGTTTCAACTGGGGAGCACCACCAAACACTGTCCACCATGGGAACCATTATCGCACTTGACACATCAGTTTCACAGTGTTCAGCTTCACAGTAGCCACAAGTTACCTCTGTATGGCAACTGGACACACCAGGGCTATACGACCTAGAAGACTGTTTGAACATAAACCTAAGGAAATTATTATGAAATCCTAAATGGTATAGAGTCTGCTTCCTTGGAGAAGACTAAATAGTAACACAGTTCATTATTTGAGTAAACTTCTTTGCACTAACATAAGAAAAAGTATTTCTCTCTTCTTTAAAATTAATTTCTTACATGCAATACCCTCTTTGTCAGTAGTTCATTACTCTTTGTTATTCATTTTTCATTCTTAATGAAGCATTAAAACCAGTGAAAATATTCTTTAAAAGCCTCTTAATCTGAGTGGAATAATACACATTTATCTAATCACAGATACAAGAGTAACTTAGCGCACACCTTTCTGAAAGTCAATGGAAATTATTGTATTTATATAACACCAAATTCTGGTTCAAAATCAAGAAAGGAGTGCATCAGGAAGCCATCTTGTCTCCATACCTTTTCAATCTATATGCAGAACAGATCATTCAGGAGGCTGCACTTTATCAGGAATGTGGCATCAGGATTGTAGGAAGACTCACAGCAACCTGTGTTATGCAGATGATACAACCTTGCTTGTTCAGACTGAAGAAGAGCTGAAACATTTGCTGCAGAAGGTCAAGGTCTGTCGTCTCCAATATGGATCGAAGCACATTAAGAAAAAAAGATTCTCACCACTGGGTCAATTGACAGCCTCGTGATAGATGGAGAACAGATTGAGACTGTTATCAGTTTCAGCTTGCTTGGTTTGACAATCAACATTATTGGCACCAGCAGTATGGAAACCAAAAGACAAATTGCTTTAGGAAAATTTGCTGTCAGGACCTTTCCAGAGTTAAGCACTCTGCTCTGAAGCACAGCAACAATGTCAGTCTAGGGACTAAGACACACCTAATCCAGGTCATGGTCTTCACAATTACTTGCTGTGCATTGGAACCAGACAATGACTAAGGATGACAGAAAAGGAATCAATGCCTTTGAGTTGTGGTGCTAGAGAAGAGTATTAAACATACCTTGGACCATCAAGAGAAGAAGCAGTTCTGTTCTGGAGAGAACGAAACCAAGTTGGTATTTTGAAAGGTATTTTGAAGCACCATCTGACATACTTGGGCATGTGGCCAGGAGGGACCTTCCTTTAAAACAAAGGACATAATGCTTGGGAGGGTGGAGAGAGAGTGAAACAGAGGAAGATCCTTGATGAGATGGATTGACACAGTAACTGAGGTAATGGGAGTAGGTATGTTAGAGTCTGTGAGATGGTTCAGGATAAGGCAGAGTTCAGAGCCATTGTTCACAGGGTCACTAACTGTCACAGACAACTTGATAGCATATAACAACTGCAACAACAAATGTTGTACTGAAGTGGAAAATCTTTAATGAATGTGTTGATTAGGAATTAAAAGAATATAAAACAAGGAGAAAGAATGATGAAGTAGGAGAGCTGAAGAGATTTCAAACATAGCTTGATAATGCAAACAAAGTATTAAAATTAAAGTACAAGGAACCTGAGTTATAAATCCAAAAGGCAAAAAAGACATTTGGCATTTTTCAAGCTAAAAGAACTGAAGAACAAACTCAAACTTCGACTTAAAATACTGAAGGATTCTATAGGCAAAATATTGAATATTAAGAAGAATCAAAAGGAGATGGTAAGAATACATGAAAAAGTGTATCAAAAGAATTGAGCAACACTGAACCATTTCAGAAAGTACTATATTATCAAGACCCAATATTGCTGAAGAAAGAAGTTTAAGCTGCAAATGAAAGCATTGACAAAATCATCATCATCATCATCATCATCATCATCATCATCATCATCATCCCAGGAACTGATGGAATGCCAATTAAACTATTTCAGGAAACATATGCAACCTTGTCTCTATTCACCAGTCTCTGCCAACAGAAAGGAAAGATACTTATTTGACCAAGTGACTGGGAGAGATCCGTGTTTATTACCATTCTCAAAAAATATCTAATAGAATGAGGAAATTATCAAACATCATGTCAGTCTGGAGACTAAGGTGTGCCTGATCCAGGCCATCATCTTCACAATTACTTGTTATGCATCAGAAAGCCAAACAGTGACTAGGGATGACAGAAAAAGAATTGATGCCTTTGAACTGTGATGCTGGAGAAGAGTATTGAATATGCATGAACTGCTAAGAGAACAAACAGGTCCACCCTGGAGGGGTTGAAACCAGACTGCACTTTGGAGGCAAGGATTCTGAAGCTTCGTTTAACATACTTTGGGCATGTTGCAAGGAGGGACCAGTCATTAGAGAGGGACATCATGCTAGGGAGGATGGAGGGATAACACAAGAGATAAAGATCCTGGATGAGATGGATTGGGATTGATTAAGTGGCTGGGGCAATGAAGGGTAGGTGTGTCAGAAACAATAAGCTTGGCTCAGGATAAATGAGGGTTTAGAGCTGTTATGCACATAGTTGCTATGAGTCACAAGCAACTCAATGGTACATAACATCACTAATATCATATGAAATTGAAATCTTGCCAAAGATTATTGAAAAATCACTGAAACAGTACATCCACAGGAAACTGTCATAAATTCCAGCTGGATTCAGAAGAAGCCATGGCACAGGGGCCATATCACTGCCAATGTCACAGGAATCTTAGCTGAAAGCAAAGAACACCAGAAAGATTTTTTGTGGATTATAATAAATCATAGATAACATTGGGAAGAATGTGAATCACAAGGGAATTCCAGAACACTTAATTGTGTTCATGGGAAACCTATACATATGCCCAGAAGCATTTGTTTAAGCAAAAGAAGGGAACAGATAGTGCATGGTTTAAAATCAGAAAAGGGGTATGTTAAGAGTTGTATCCTTTCTCCATACCTATTCATTTGTATGCTGAGCAAATAACTCTAAAAGATGGAATATCATAACAAATGAAGAATATGTAGAATCACAATTGTAGGAAGGACATGCATTATGCAGATGATACTTTTTTTTAGTGTTAAACATGCTTTATTTGATATCAGACACAAACCACACTGAAATTTTTTTTTTTGTTACTTAAAAGGCAACATTTTAGATACAGGGAGTTTGAACTTGATTAAGAGCACATAGATAAAGTCTTTGCTATGTTAACTCTAGCTCTTACATTTAAAAAGGCTGATAAATAGAAATTAAAGCAGGTGAGTTGTGTTCTGTTCCATGTGGCAGTAAAGAGACAGCCTAGTATTTAAATAAGATTCATATCATCAGTTAAGGAAATCTAAATATAAAAACCATCTCCTATAGATTGTGAGGTGGCATCCACCATCTCTGTTAAAAATGGAGTATGACTAATCCAACTTGCCTAGAGTTAAGTCATCTCTTTGGAAGGGAAAAGTAGTGAACAACACCTGCTAAGTTACTATCAAAACTGTAAAAGTGTGACCATAATAATTTACACAAAGCCTAACTTACCGAATGCAGGACTGACCAACAAAAATATTCTACCAGCCATTCATGATCTAAACCCTGGTATGAGATCAATTTAAATATGGTACATGTAAAAAAAAAAAGTCACAGGACATTTCTATTTTGTAATAGATAAGAAAGGGGCCAATTATGTTACTCATCGGTAGTTTTTTCCCCCTTTTTTTAAAAAAATCTATTATTAATTTCAGTGAAAATTTACAGAGACATTGGATTTCCGTTCATTCATTGTTGCACTTTTCTACCCTCCCAACACTTCCTCCTAGTACATTACCCTTTTGGAAAA
The DNA here is from genome assembly GCF_000299155.1 of Elephantulus edwardii. Lineage (NCBI taxonomy): Eukaryota > Metazoa > Chordata > Mammalia > Macroscelidea > Macroscelididae > Elephantulus > Elephantulus edwardii. The sequence goes on along the minus strand of NW_006400183.1, from coordinate 761,268 downwards.
GTAAAAGAAAAATTCTTTCATTGTTTTACAATCCCTTCCCCAGTTCCACTCCACTATGCAGACTTTGCTCTGGACTCCTGTCATGACAAAAATACCTAATAATTGTTCCAGCCTCGGTTCGGTGGTTGGGATGGCTCGTAGAAATCAGAGAGAACTTGCCCGCCAGAAAAACATGAAGAAAACTCAGGAGATTAGCAAGGGGGAAGGTGGGGGGGGGGGGAAGAGGACAGTTTGACTGCCTCTCAGAGAAAGCAGAGGAATTCCGAGATCATGCAACAAAAGCAGAAGGCAGCTAACGAGAAGTCTTTGCACACCAGAGAAAAATGAAGACTAGCTAATTTGGAAAACCTGGGTGCTATTGCCAGCTAGGTGTATCGTATACCCTAAGATCAAGATTTTGCAGAGTGAACAGTCATTACATGTTATCATTTATCCTTATAAAAGTCTATTTTAAACTTTACCTTTTGACCTGATTTAGTGGGATGTTATGGAACTCCTCTTTGAAAAGTAAAACACCAACCGTGCATAAAAAAAAAAAACTAATAATTTTCCTCTTAAACAGTTTTCTCCCTCATCTGTTTCAATGCAGTATACATTATTGAACCCATCTTTCTCAGTCTCCTCCCAACTCCGAGGTCAGTCCTGCTTTACAACAGTAGCACCATGCAGTATTTGTCCTTTGTGACTGAGATACTTCACTCAGCATAATGTCCTACAGGGTCATCCATTTTGAATAATATTGCATGAGTTCCTTGTTTTTTAATGCATCATAGTATTGCATTGTGTGAATATACCACAGCTTCTCTAGCCATTTGTTTGTTGATGGGCACTTAGATTGTTTCCAACTCCTCGCTATTGTGAACAAAGTCGCGATAAACATGGGTGTGCATATATCTGCTTGGATGTCAGTTATGATTTCTTTGGGGTTTATTCCAAGTAGTGGAATTGCTGGGCCAAATGGTATCTCTATTTGCAACTTTTTGAGAAAGCACCATACTGCTTTCCACAGTGGTTGCACCATTTTACACTCCTACCAACAGTGAATAAGGGTTCCAGTTTCTCCACAACCTCGCCAGCATTTGTTGCTTGCATTGGTAGCTTTTTTAAAGATAAGCTATCAACTTTGCCCTTTTTGTCTTCTTCTTAATGCCAGAAAAGATTATTTTTGTTCCAGGGATGTATTTCTTGAGATTTTCCAGATACCTCATCAGTGTATCCTCTCCCCAGGTGAGTCCTTTGTTCTTGTTGGCATCTGTATAAGAAAATCCAGGGGCTTGACCAGTCTTCCACCGAAATATACTATGCAGGTTTGGCCCAGTCTTAAGCTTGTCCCCGTTTTCCACAATGTGGTACTGGGCACATTTCTGCGCAAAAATTTTCTTGCCCTTCTCAACATCACCCATTTTTTAAATGAAAGTTTATACAGACTTTGGATTTACATTCATTCATTGTTGCACATTTTCCTCTCTGCCCACCCCTCCCCCCCTCCCCCGTTGGTTTTCCTTTTTGTAAAGTAAAACAAAACAAAAAACAAACAAAAAACCAAACACCTTTCCTTATTATACAAGCCACCCCAAGTCCACTCTCCCATGAAGCTCTCATTCTGGACTCTTGTCATGAAAATAAAAGCTAGTCATATATTCCTTTCAAACAGTTCTCTCTCTTTCATCTATTTCAATGCAATATGTTGTTGTTGTTGTTGTTGTTGTTGTTGTTGTT
>NW_006400183.1:755598-758394 GCF_000299155.1 Elephantulus edwardii | reverse complement strand
CAAGATCCATCTAACATCAGCTATAATATCTCTAGTACCACGACCCCTTCTGAACCCAGCCTGGACTTCTGGTAGTTCTCTGTTGATGTGCTGTTACAGTCAAACCCTCTTTTCTTAGGTTCCACTTAACCCCTATGTCAGTCCTGTTTTATGACAGTGGCATTATGCAGTGTTTGCCCCTTTGTGACTGAGATATTTCACTCAGCATAATGTCCTCCAGTGTCACCCATTTTGTATAATATTTCATGAGTTCCTTATTTTTAATGTAGCATAGCATTCCATTGTGTCAATATATCACAGCTTCTCTATCAATTCGTTTGTGATGGGCACTTGGGTTGTTGGCAAAATTGGAAAACTATATGCAGACAACTCAAGCAAGATCCATACCTCATTCCATATACCACAAAACAACTCAAAGTGGAGAAAAGCCTGGAAGAACTTTAGAAGCTCTAATCCACAGCATTAACAGTCTTTCAACCATCCTGAAAAACCTACAACCAGGAGAAGATAAAATAGATGAACAGGACCTTCTAAGAATCAAATCCCTATGTACATCCAAAAACTTCTCCAACAGGGTAAAAAGGGAAGCCACAGACTGGGGAAAAGTATTTGGTAATGACATGTCTGATAAGGGACTTATATCTAGAATTTATAGACTACTAGAGCACCACAACAAGATAAAGATAAACAACCCAATTGCAAAATGGGCACAGGATATGAACTGACACTTCACCAGAGAAGACATTCAAATGGCAAACAACCACATGAAGAAATGTTCAAAATCAATAGCTCTAAGAGAGATGCAAATCAAAACAACTATATCACCTCATCCAAGTAAAATAACAAAGTTTGACATAACAGCAAACAACAAATGTTGGCAAGGTTGTGGAGAAATTGAAACCCTTATTCACTGTTGGTGGGAGTGTGAAATAGTGCAACCAGTATGGAAGGCAGTATGGCGCTTTCTAAAAAAGCTGGAAATATAAATACCATTTGACCCAGCAATTTCACTACTGGGAATATACCCTAAAGAAACCAGAACTGTCACCCAAGCAGATATAGGTACACCCATGTTCATTGCGGCTTTGTTTACAATAGCAAAGAGATGGAAACATCACCCATCTTGAAGTCTCTCTCTAGTCCTGCACAACTCCACGTTAAACGCTCAGGAGCCAGAAGTTCTGCTCTCTAAATCTGTACCTATGAAGAAGCCTGCATGCAACCAGATTCGCCCTGCCATCCCGCAATCATTCGGTCTGCAGCGGCTCCAGATTGGCATGGCCTACAGCTCACTGGCTCCGATTGCCTCAGGTGACACAATTTTGCTTGCAGGAAATGAAGAAGACTTGAATCACTTCTGCACAAGATCAAAGATTACCACTTTTGATATTACATTTTAACATCAAGGAACCAACAATCCTCCCCACTAGACCCATAAGCAACATCGTGTTACATAGAAGATTCAAGTCATCAATTATTTCATATTACTTAAATCGACAATTGACACCCATGACAGGAGCAGTCAAAAAATTTAATAAGATGAGTTGCCTTGGTGAAATCTGCTGTCAAGGGCCTCTCCAAATGTGATAAAAATATTTCAAATACACATTATCTTTGTTGTGGTGGTTGCTTGGGTTACTTCTCAAGACAACAAAGATTAAGTGTTGTTGCTGTTGTTGTTAGGTGCTGTGGAGTCCAGTAAAACTCATAGTGACCCCATGAACAAAAGATCTGAACACTGTTTTATCCTATGCCATCCTCACATTTCCTTATACACAAGAGTCCATTGCAGCAGTCTCTGTCAATCCACCTGGCCAAGGGTCTTCCTCTCCTTCGCCAGTCCTCCACCCTTCCCAGCTTCTTGTCCCTCCTAGCAACATGCCCAAAGTATGTGAGGCTAAGCCTCATCATTCTTGCCTCCAAAGAACATTCTAACTGCACACTCTCCAAGACATATCTGTTTGCTCTTTTGGACATCCATGGGATGTTCAGTGCTCTTCTCCAACTCTATAGCTCAAAGGCATCAATACTTCTTCTACCATCCCTATTCATCATCCAGTTCTCAGATGTATAGTAAGTGATTGGAAAGACTATGGCCTGAATCAGATGCATCTTAGTCCTCAAACTGACTTCATTACTGCTCAATAATTTGGAGAGGTCCCTAACTGCAGATTTTCTCAGCTCATTGTCTCCTTATTTCCTGACTGCTGGTACCAAGGGTGTTAATTGTGAATCCAAGACAGATGAAGCTGTTCACACAGTTTTAATCCCCCTCTATCCATCATGATGTTGCCTATCAGTCCATTGGCAAGAATTTTTGTTTTCTTGACATTGAGATGCAATCCATACCGAAGGCTGTGTTCCTTCATCTTCTGCAACAAGTGTTTCAAGTCCTCCCCACTTTCAAAAAGCAAGGTTGTGTTATCTGCATAATGCAGATTATTGACAAGTCTCCCTCCAATCCAATGCTACACTCCTCTTCAAAGAGTCCAATAGATTGAATAGGTATGGAGAGGGAATAAAACCCTGGTGCTCTCTCTTCTCCGTTTTAAACCATGCAGGGTTCCCTTGCTCAGTTCTCAAAACAGCCTCCTGGTCCATCCAGGTATAGGTTCCACATGAGCACAGGCCTTTTGTTCATAGGGTAGCTATGAGTCATGCTCAACTCAAAGGCAATCAGCAACAAAATGTACAAGTATAAAGTGAATTTAAAGGCATTCCCTTTAAGAACAGGAACTAGGCAAGGATGCCCACTATCACCTCTTTTATTCAATATTGTTTGGAAGTCTTAGCAAT
>NW_006400183.1:751514-753043 GCF_000299155.1 Elephantulus edwardii | reverse complement strand
TTATATTTTTTAAAAGTCCCTAATTTAATATCTTAGAAAGACATTTTAAAAAAATTTTATTCTGATTTATTTACAAAATTTCAATACATTGTTTTTCACAAAAACATTTCCTTCACCCCACCCACCCATCAGATTGTGCAATCCTTTGATTATCACCCTGCCCCCCCCACCCCAGCCATCCTCTATTTCCACCCTTCCGCCTGCCTTGGATCCTCATACGCATTCTACAATAATGGTTTTATACAGTATTTATCCTTGTGGGACTTAGTTCACTCCACATAATGCTCTCCATCCCCTTCCAAGTTAGGTAAGAATTAACAAAATCATTGCTCCTGCATGCTGCATAGTATTCCATTGTGTGAATGTACCATAATTTTTCAACCCATTCATTTGTGGTTGGACATCTGGGCTATTTCCATGTTCTTGTGATGGTTAATAATACTGCTATGAACATTCAGGTACAAGTTTCCATTCAAACCTCAGTTCTCATTTTCTTGGGGTATATTCCAAACAATGGAATAGGTGGTGGGTCATATGGAATTTCTACATTCACCTTCTTGAGGAAGTACCAATCTACCTTCCAGAGTGGTTGTACTATTGTGCAATCCCACCAACAATGCAAAAGAGTTCCTATCTCACCACATCCTCTTCGACATTTATTTCTTCAACGTTTACTCCTGTTAACTTTGCCACTGTTACTTGAGTGAGATGGTATCTCATTGTGGTTTTGATTTGCATTTATCTTATTGCCAGAGGTTTGGAATATTTCTTCATATGTCTGTTGGCCATTTGAATATTTTCCTCTGTGAATTTTTTCCATGTCTTTTGCCCATTTTATAATTATCCACCTTGAAGTGATTTTTTTTGTGTATAGTGTGAGATGTGGATCCCATTTCAGCTTTCTGCAGGTAGCAGTCCAGTTTTGCCAGCACCATTTCTTGAAGATGTTGTCATTTCTCCATTTGATAGGTTTCATTTCCTTATCAAATATCAGTTGACCATAGGTGGCTGGTTCTATTTCTGGGTTCTCATTTCTGTTCCACTGATCTATGAGGAAGGCACATTTATTTTTTATAGTATGTATTTCAGAGAATATTTCAAAATACTTAAAGTACTTTATTGAAAATATTCTTAAATACTGTACTGGAAATTTTGTAATTTAGGTCAATAAGGCAAGAGAAGAAAATAAGAGGCATCCAAATTGACAAAGAGATGGTGAAATTGTTGATTTACACAAATTATATGATAATGTACACAGAAAAATATTATTACACTACTAATGCACAAAATTAAAAATAAAAATTCTTAAACACCAAAAAAGTCATCAAGAAATTAATAATTGTGAATGCTTTTCATGTTAAAAATTAATTCCTTGTAATCTCTAGTGTTTATTATTAACATCTGTGAAGCTCATAAAAAAAGATGTCTAATAAGATTTCAAAAGGCAGCACGGGATGACAAAGCAAAATATTACAATGAAATGTGCAAGGAGTTGGAGTCAGAAAATCAAAAGGGCGGAACTCGCTCAG
>NW_006400183.1:736813-749924 GCF_000299155.1 Elephantulus edwardii | reverse complement strand
TGTCAGAGACAGTGCGATTGGCACAGGACAGAGCGGAGTTTAGGGCTGTTGTACATAGGGTCGCTATGAGTCGCAGGTGACTCCACGGCACATAACAACAACAACAACAATGATGAACAAAAAAATAACCAAAACTGTTTGACATAGTAGGTCAATTTAGTAGAGTGGTAAGATATAATATCAACATAGAAAAACCAGTCCAATTTCTCTACAGTAACAAAGAAAGCATGGAAAGAAAAATAGCAATAGCCAACTACAAGATGAAATACTTAGGAATAAGCCTACCTATAGACACTAAAGACTTTATAAATAAAACTACAAAACGCTACTACAAGAACAATAGGAGACATGACTATGTGGGAAAATATTCCTGTTCCTGAATAGAAAGACTCAAGATTAAGAAAATTACTATCCTACCCAAAGCAATGTCAACATAGATATTATACAAATTCTTCAGTGAGACAAAAGAGGCAATTTCCAGTTTCATTTGGAAAGTAAAGAGACCTAGAATAAGCAAAGCTCTTCCAAAAAACAAAAATGAAATAGGATACATCTCACTTCCTGATTTCAAAACCTACTACACAGCCATAATAATCAAAGAAGCATGTTACTGGTAAATGACAGACACATAGATCAACGGAATCGAATAGGGACTCTAGAAATCAACCCATCTACCTACGGTCAACCAACATTTGACAAGGAAACAAAACACATTAAATGGGGAAATGATAGCTTCTTTAACAAATGGTGCTGGCAAAACTTGACATCCATTACAGAAAATGGAAACAGGATCCACATCTCACAACATATACAAAAACCAATTCTGAGTGGATCAGAGACCTATGGGTAAAACTCAAAAATATGAAGATCATAAGAGACAAAATGGGAACAAATATAGAAGATTTACAGTATAAATAGCTTGCTAACAGCCAAAAACACACTACCACAACCAAGATAGGATAAAACTGATAAATAATACCTTCTGAAAATCAAATCCCTGAGTGCATCAAAAACTATCTTCAACTTGGTGAAAAGAAAGTCCACAGACTGGGGGGGACATTTGATAATTCAGACAAAGGTCTCATAACTAAAGTTTACAGAATACTACTTGGCCAATTAAATGGAAGAGATCCATATTTATTCCCATTCTAGAAAAAAGGTGACCCGACAGAGTGTGGAAATTATCAAACAATATCACTAATATCAGACACTGGTAAAATCCTGCTGAAGATTATCCAGAAACCACTGGAACAGTACACTGACAGAAAACTACCAGAAATACCAGCTGGGTTTAGAAGAGGTCATGGCACTAGAGGCATTATTGTCAGTGTCAGATGGATCTTGGCAGAAGGTAGAGTACCAGAAAAATGCATATCTGTGTTTCACTGACTATGCAAAGGCATTTGACTGTGTGTATGACAACAAATTGTAGCTAACCTTGAGAAAAATGGGAATTCCAGAACACTTTATTGTATTATGTGAAACCTATACTTGGACCAGGAAGCAGTCCTCAGAACAAAGGAAGGAAACACTGAGTGGTTTACTATCAAGAAAAAATTCATCAGGGATACATCCTGTTCCCCATACCTTTTCAATCTGTATGCAGAACAGATCGTTTGGGAGGCAGGGCTTTATGGCCAGGAATGTGGCCTCAAGATTGGAGGAAGACTCATCAACAATCTATGATATGCAGCTGACACAACCTTCCTTGCTCAAACTGAAGAAGACATGAAGCACTTGCTGCAAAAGGTCAAGGACTGAATGGATTGAAGCTTCAACATCAAGAAGAGAAAGATTCTAAGCACTAGGTCAATTTGCAGCACCATAATGAATGGAGAAGAGATTGACTTTGTTAGCAAATTACAACTTGCTTGGATCCACAGTCAACACTCTTAACACCAGAAGTCAGGAAATCAAAAGACGAATTGCATTGGGAAAAATCTGCTGTTGTGGACCTCTCCAGAGTGCTGAAAAGCAACGATGTCAGTCTAGAGCCTAAGATGTGCCTAATCTAGGCCATGGTCTTCACAATTACTTGTTATGCTTCAGAAAGCTGGTCAATGACTAAGGATGACAGAAGAAGAATCGATGCCTTCAAGTAGTGGTGCTGGAAAAGAGTCTTGAACATACTACGGACTGCCAAGAAAACAAATAGGTCTGTCTTGGAGAGGGTGAAACCAAGTCTCTCCCTAGAGGCTAGGATTTTGAAGCTCTAGCTCACATACTTTGGGCATGTGGCCAGGAGAGATCTGTCCTTGGAGAGGACATCATGCTTGGAAGGGTGGAGGACAGAGCAAAAAAAGGAGACCACAGATGAGATGGATTGACACAGTAACTGGGGCAAAGGGGATTGGTGTGACAGAATTAGTGAGACTGGCTCAGGACAAGGCACGATTCAGAGCTGCTGTACATAGGGTTGCAGGTGACTAGATGACACATAACAACAATAACACATTATAGTGGTTGTTTTTTTCTTTGAGCCTCTTGTTTAGCATCAACAAGACCTCATAGAGTGGCTTTTTATTTAAAAGTTGCTTGTTATTATATTTTGGAGGAACATTCTTCTAAATGGTACAGCACTGTTCTGTCAATTTGCTGTACTGAGGTAACCTGGGGTTGATATGATGATGAACCTTGTGCCATTGGAATGTCAAATGACATAATGGTTACCCATGGAAGCAGGAGTGTCATCCACTTCCTAAACCACATACCTCTGGAAACTATGAACTTTGAGAAATGATGATAGTTATAGAAAAGCTTCAGGTCTTTTGTTCATAGTGTCACTGTAAGTTGTGCTCAACTTGACATCAATCAACAACAACATCATAGGGCATCCATAAGGTAAAATTGTTAACACAGTCATAAAATGGGCAAAAGGCATGAAAAGACTCTTCACAAGGGACATTCAGATGGCTAACAAACAAAAGAAGAAAAGTTCAAGATCACTAGCAATCAGAGATGCAAACCAAAATGGCACAGATACCATCTCACTACAGCAGCATTAGCAATGTTTAACAAGACTGCAAGCAATAAATGTTGGAGAAGACGTGAAGAGATTGAAATACTAATGTAAAGTGGTACAACTCTGGAAGGCAGTTTCCCATTTCCTCAAAAAAGCTGAACATAGAAATCCCATATGACTCAGCTATCCCACTGCTAGGAATAAACCCCAAAGAAAATAGAACAGAAACACAAATGGAGATATATACATTTATGTTTATAGTAGCATTATTCACAATAGCAAGAAAATGGGTAAACAATCCAATTGCCCATCAACAAATGAATGGAGAAATTGTGGTACATTCACACATTTAATACTATGCAGCACTAAAGAACAATAATTTTGTAAAACACTATATCACATGAGAGAAACTAGAGAGCATTATGCTGAGTTAAATAACTTGGGCTCCTAAGGACAAATACTGCATAAGACTGCTATTGTAAAAATAGAAGATAACTTAGCAAGAGAGAAAAAACTTTTTAAAAGGGTAAGAAAAGGGGAGAAAGGGAGGTAAAAGGAGAATGGGGGGGAAAGTCACTGGGACAGCACCGATTAGTGAAGAGGGCACAGTGTGAAGGAATAGGAAAGATTCCATGAGGGCTTGAAGAGACAAGGGCAATCATAGGCATAGATCAACAGTAATCAATTATATAAAATATAATGGATATGAAGAATCATTAATATAAATTCATAAAACAATGTATATTAATAATTGCATAAAACTATTTTTAACAAGATATCTAATTTCCATGTAAAATAATATATAAAGACGTAGAAAAAATGCCCTGTGGGATGAATGGTACACATTTATTACAAAATAAACTACTTTTATTATTGACCTTTTATAAGCTTCTATTCTGATGTGGACTTTGTAGACATGCTCAGGATTTTCATGAAAAAATCTTTCCTCTGTGTTCTAAACTGTATTTGGCCTCAGAAATTTTTAGTATCTATAGCAATGTTCAAAACTAATTCAAACTAATTCAAACTTCTTTCCCTAGAGTATTTTTTTATGTTGAGAAAAATATTTTTAAAATCTATTACTTAAAAGAATGAATTCATAATGTCAGTTTCAGGCACAATTATTAAGCTTCTTAAAAGAAAGTATTTATCAGTTCTTTAGGATGAAAAGGCTCACAAAAATTTACAAACAGTTATTTACATCCATTTCATGTGAAATTACATTTTGTAATCATAATTTATAAGAAATTTCAAATAAAATTTCTATTATGTTTTTTAAGTACAAAAAGTAGTTTACATTTTCTTATGAAGGGTTTTTTTAAGGGAAATGGTTTGTTTTATATGTATAATTATGAAAAAAGTAAATTTTTCTCTACTTTGTATAATTGATAGCTCTAATATTTTCAAAGTGAATGATTTGTATCTGAAAAACAATATGCTGTTGTTGCTGTTTTTGTTGTTGTTGTCGTTATGTGCCGTTGAGTTGCTTGCAACTCGTAACGACCTTATGTACAACAGTCCTAAACTCTGCTCTGTCCTGTGCCAATCACACTGTCTCTGACTCTATCACCCAGACTGCCACAGTCACCGTGCTGTCTCTCCACCCTCCCAAGCATGATGTCCCTTTCCAAGGACTGGTCTCTCCTTACAACATGTCCAAAGTATGTTAGACAGAACCCCAGAATCCTTGCCTCCAAGGAGTGGCCCAGTTTAACCCTCTCCAGGATGAATCTGTTTGTTTTCCTAGCAGTCCATGGTACCTTCAATACTCTTCTTCAGCATCATAGCTCAAAGGCATCAATTCTCCTTCTATCCTCCTTAGTCATTGTCCAAGTCTTCGATGCATAACAAGTGCTAGCAAAGACCATGGCCTGTATCAGGCACACCTTAGTCTCCAGAGAGACACCATTGCTCTTCAGTACTTTAGAAAGGTCCCTAACAGGAGACTTTCTCATGGCAATATGTCTTCTAATTGTCTGGCTACTGGTGCCAAGAGTGTTGACTGTGGAACCAAGCAAACTAAAGCTGTGAACATTCTCAATCTCTTCACCATCCATCCTGATGCTGCCAATTGGTCCAGTGGTGAGAATCTTTGTCTTCTTGACATTGAGCCTCAATCCATATTGGAGACTTCAGTCCTTGACCCTCTGTAGCAAGCACTTCAGGTCCTCCTCAGTTTCAGCAAGCAGGGTTGTCTCATCCGCATGGCACAGATTGTTGATAGATCTTCCACCAATCTTGACCCCACATTTCTCCTTATAGAATCCAGCCTCCCAGATAATCTGTTCTGCATACAGGTTGAAAATGTGTGGAGATATCTACTATAATTTTTTTCTGCCATAACATTTAATGCTACCCAGTAGTGTCATTGACATCCATGTTATAAGAGAGTTGAAGCCTCAAAATTTTATATAAAAATATATCTAAGGATGGCTACAGAAGACAACTATAGAAAACTAAAATGAACAATTTAATTTTTCTATAAAATCAAACATCACAGTGTTGAGTTCTTGAAATATATTGATGAACTTATTTCTATCACAAATTGTTTATTCTTGCACACTTGAATTAGAAAGTCAGTTGAGTGCTCGCTTCGGCAGCACATATACTAAAATTGGAACGATACAGAGAAGATTAGCATGGCCCCTGCACAAGGATGACATGCAAATTCGTGAAGCGTTCCATATTAAAAAAAAAAGAAAGAAAGTCAGTTGACCTGTTTGGGCAAAATGGCATGTCACTTTATTATACTTATTTGCCAATAAATGTTGATCCTGGTGCAAACCCCATGTACATTTGAATGTACTATAGCAAGATCATGCTGGAAAAGTTGGAGGATCAGCTAAAGGTAGAACTTCAATGAGATAGATTGACATGGTGTCTACTTTGCACATTTCATTGTAATGTTTTACTTTGTCTTCCCATGCTGCCTTTTGAAATCTTCTGAAACTGAGAAGAACCTAAAGTGCTTGTTGCAGAAGATCAAGGACTGCAGCCTTAAATATGGATTGAGGCTCAATATCAAGAAGATAAAAATTCTCACCACTAGGGCAACTGGCAGCATCAGGATGGGTGGTGAAGAGATTGAGATCATTGACAGCTTTAGTTTGCTTGGCTCCATGGTCAACACTCTTGGCACCAGCAGCCAGGAAATTAAAAGACACATTGCTATAGGAAAATCTTCTGTTAGGTACCTACCCAAAGTACTGAAGAGCAATGGTGTCACTTTGGAAACTAAGGTACACCTGATACATACAGGCCATGGTCTTTGCAATCACTTGTTATGCATCAGAGAGCTGGACAATGACTAGGAGGGATAGAAAGAGAATTGATGCCTTTGAGCTGTGGTGTTGGAGAAGAGTATTGACTATATCATGGACTGCTAAGAAAATGAACAGGTTTGTCCTGTTGTTGTTGTTTAATGCCGTCGATTCGTAGACGATTCATAGCGACCCTATGAACGAACAGCCTGAGCACTGTTCGTACATAGAGTTTCCGGAGGCAAGCCATTTTGGAAGTGGATGCCGCTCCTGCTTCCAGGCTTGATTTAGTCAGTTTGTCCTAGAGAGGGGTATACCAGGCTGCTCCTTGGAGGCAAGGATTTTGAAGCTTCATCTGACATACTTTGAATGTGTTGCAAAGAGGGACTAGTCCTTGGAGAAGGACGTCATGCTTGGGAGGGTGGAGGAACAGTGCAGGAGAGGAAGACCCTCTATGAGGTGAATCGATTCAGTGACTGGAGTAATAGAGATGGCTGTGTTGGAGACAGTGAGGTTAGCACAGGATAGAGCAGGGTTTAGGGACATTGTACACAGGGTTGCTATGAGTCGCAGGCAACTTTGCGGCACCTAACAATAACTATATGCATTCCAGCACTATTTCTAGCACAAAATGAGCAAATAATCCAAATATCTACCAATAATAGACTGATCTGAATATAACACAGATAAAAAATGACTTGGGAATATTTCTATGTGCTATAATAGAATGACCGGCAGCATATGTCCTTCTTTCTCACTTTTTACTGAGTTTGGCCCAAGGAGATTGCCCATCATCTTCCAATAGAGTATCTAGTGGCTCCAAACTGGAAAAAAAGGTGCAAAACTCCCTATGTAATGTTGTTGTTGTTGTTGTTGTTAGGTGCTGTCGAGTCGCCTGCAACTCATCCTATGGCCAAGCGAACATATGGTATTTTCCTCCCTCAAGGTCATTGCTGCAGTCACCATGTCAATCCACCTAATTGAGGGTCTTCCTCTCCTTTGCCATCCCTCCACCTTCCCAAGCATGTTGTCCCTCTCCAAGGAATAATCTCTCCTTGCAATATGTCCAAAGTATGTGAGATGAAGGCTCATCGTTCTTGCTTCCAAGAGCACTTCAATTGTGTCTTTTCCAAGATATATCTGTTTGTTCTTTTGGCAGTCCATGGAATAGAATATTCAGTACTCTCTTCCAACATCACAATTCAAATGTAACATTTCTTCTTCTGTCATCCTTAGACATAGTCTAGCTCTCTGCTGAATAGCAAGTGAACGAAAAAACCATGGCCTGAATCAAGTGCACCTTAGACCTAAATCTGACATCATTACTCCTCAATAATTTGAAGAGGTCCTTGACTACATATTTTTTTGAATGCAATATGTCTCCAGATCTCTTGACTGCTTGTACCAAGTGCATTGATTGTGGATCCAAATAAGATGTAGCCATTGACATTCTCAATCCTTTCTCCACCCATCATAATGTTGCCTACCAGTCCAGGTCACAGGCATTTGACTGTGTGGATCATAACAAATTATGACTAACATTGAGAAGAATGTGTATTCCAGAACACTTAACTGTGTTTGCATGAAACCTATACCTAGACCAAGAATCTGTTGTGCAAACATAGCAAGGGAACATTGTGTGATTTAAAAATAAGAAATATATATGTCATGTTTGTGTTCTTTCTCCATACCTATTTACTCTGCATGCTGAGCAAATTATGCAAGAATCTGGATTCTATGAAGAAAAATGTGGTATTGATGGAAGACTCATCAATAACTTTCAATATATGAATGACACAACCTTGCTTGCACTTGAAGTGCTTGCTGCAGAAGGTTAAACACTGCAGACTTCAATATGGAGTGCATCTCAACATCAATAAAACAAAAATTCTTACCAATGGACTGATAGAAAACTTTAGGGACTGTTGTTGTGTACCATTGAGTCAGAACCAACCCTTAGCTGGCCCTCCAGTGGGTTTTCAGAGATAGTAATTCACACAGAAAAAGACTGTTCATCGTAATTCCCCGTGTGTCATTCACATATGTACTGTTTTAAGTACTACAAGCTAAGGGATTGCACAACTACAGCTGCTCTTATATCATTAAGTTAGGGGGAAAACAAATAGGATGAAGTTAGTATAATATATCACCATTTATTTTTTTAATAGAAGGTATTGTCAAGTTGACAACTAATGGCGACCCTTTGAACAATTGATGCAAACCTTGCCCTATGCTGTATCATCCTCTTGATCTCTGTCACACTCAAGCAATTGTGGTAGTCCTTGACAAGTTCATCTCATGGAAAAAGAAGGTTGTTATTAAGTGTCATCGAGTTGACTCATAATAACCCTGTGAACAATGGATCTGAATTCTGCCCCATCTTGTACCATCCTGACCATCTTTAATTTACTCAGGCCCATTATTAGAATCAATGTGTCAATCAGTCTCATTGAGGGTTTCCTCTCTTCCAGCTGATCCTCTCTATCTTTTCAAGCATAGTATTCTTTTCCAAGGACTGGCACTCCCTAACAATATACCCAAAGTATGTGAGATATAGTTTCATAGATATCCTAATCTCTAAGTATCTTGGTTGTACCTTTTCAAAGACATTTTTATTTGTCCTTTTATTATTAGTTCGTGGAGTATTCAGCACTCTTCTCCAACACCATGACTCAAAGGCATGTATATTTCTTCTGTCATCCTAACTCATTGTACAACTTTCAGATGCAAAGCAAGTAATTGCTTAGGCATGCCTTGGTCTTCAAACACATCATTGCTTTTTGGCACTTTGGAGAAGTCTCTGAAGGCAAGCTTTACCAATGCACTGTAATCCTGAATGCACATAGTTCAAATCCACCAGAAGCTCCATTCACTGGAGGGTCAGCTACGGGCCAGTTCAGACTCAATAGTACACAACAACAATACCGAGGATGTTGACTGTGGATGCAAGCAAGATAAAAATCATGGACAATTTTTTATCTCTTCTCCATCTATCATGATGTTGCCTATTGGCCCAGTGGTGAGAATTTTTGTTTTCTTGATAGTGAGATGTAATGTATAATGAAGGCTGTAGTCTTTGTTCCTCTGCAGCAAGCATTTCAAGTCCTCCTCATATTTGTCCGGCAAGGTTGTGCCATCTGCATAAAACGGGTTGTTGATGAATCTTCTTCAGATTCTGATGTCACATTCTTCTTCATATAGTCCAGCTTCTTGGATGATTTGTTCTGCATACAGTTTAAATAGATATGGAGAAAGAATAAAGCTCTGTCATATACCTTTCTTGATTTTAAACCATACAGTTTTTAAACAGAGCTTACCTTGCTCTGTCCAGACAATAGTTTCTTATTCTAGGTATAGATTTTGCAAGGACATTATTAAGTGTTCTGGGATTCCCATTCTTTTTAATGTTAGCTACAATTTTTTTATCACACAGTCAAAATCTTTTTCATAATCCATAAAACACAAATATACATCCTTCTAGTATTCTCTAAATTAAAAGATGTATTGCCATGGGAAAGTCTGCTGTTAGGGACCTCTCCAAAGTACTGAAGAACAATGGTGTCTCTCTGGAGACTAAGGTGCATCTGATACAGACCATGATCTTTGTGATCACTTGTTATGCATCAGATAGTTGGACAATGACTAAGGAGGATAGGAGAATTGATGCCTTTGAGCTGTGGTGCTGGAGAAGAGTATTGACTGTACCATGGACTGCTAGGAAAACAAACAGATTCATCCTGAAAAAGGTCAAACTGGGTGGCTCCTTGGAGGCAAGGATTCTGAGACTCCATCTAACATACTTTGAACATGTTGTAAGGAGAGACAGGTCCCTGGAGAGAGACATCATGCTTGGTAGGGTGGAGGGACAGCACAGGAGGGGAAGGCCCTCTATGAGGTGGATTGATTCAGTGACTGGGGTAATCGGGATGGGTGTATTGGAGACAGTGCGATTGGCACAGGACAGAGCAGAGTTTAGGGCTGTTGTTCATAGGGTTGTTATGAGTCGCAGGTGACTCGACGGCACATAACAACAACAGTATTCTCTACTTTCAGCCAAAATCCATCTGATAGTGGCAATGATATCCCTCGTGCCACATTTTCTTCTAAATCCTTCTGGAACCTCTCTATTAATGTGCTGTTTTAGCCATTTTTTAATAATCTTCAACAAGAATTTACATGTATGTGATTCATTATAATGCTTTGTAATTTCTACATTCCTTGGGTCACCTTTTTTGAGAATGTGAAAAATATATGCATCCCTTCCAATCAATTGGTAGAAATGTCTTCCAAATTTTCTGGCATAGTTTGGTGAGCACATTGTTGAAACATGGCAATGTTTCCCCCCACATATTCTTGGGGTCTTTTGTTTACTACTGCCTTCAGTGACGCTTGAACTTCTTTCACCACCATTGGTTCTTGATCATATGGTACTTCCTAAAATGGTTCTGTATCCTCCAATTCTTTTTGGCATAGTGATTCAGTACATTTCTTTCATCTTCTTTTGATGCTTCCTGGATCATTCAAGATTTCCAACTCAAGGCTTGAATTTGTTTTTCAGTCCTTTCAGCTTGAGAAATGAAGAGTATGTTCTTCCCTTTTTGTTTTCTATTTCAAGCTTTTTGTACATTCTTGAATAATATATGCTGCGCTTTGAAATCTTCTGTTCATTTATTTTACTTTGGCAATTCTGACTTTGTTTTGGCTTCTTGATCTGCTAGTGTAAGTTTTAGAGTGTCTTGTGACATTAATTTTTGGGGTTTTTTTCCTCCCCTGTCTTTGTGGTGACTTGGGCTTTTTTATAGATGATATTCTTGATGTCATCTCACAACTCTTTGGTTGTATTCTTTGATCATTAGTGTTTAATGCCTCACATTTACTCTTGAGTTGATATTTTAATTCATGGGATAGGTTCAAGGTCATATTTTTATTCTTATACTCATTCTATAATAATGGTTTTATACAATACTTGACCTTGTGGAACTGAGTTAGTTCACTCAACATAATGCTCTCTAGTCCCTCCCAAGTTAGGTAATAATTTTCAAAATCAATGCTCCTGAATGCTGCATAGTATTCCATTGTGTGAATATACCAAAATTTCTCAACCCATTCATTTATAGTTGGACATTTGGGCTGTTTCCATGTTCTTGTAATGGTGAATAATGCCATGAACATTAGTGTTCAAATCTCCATTTGTGCCTCAGTTCTCATTATCTTGGGGTAGATTCCAAGGAGTGAAATAGCTGCATCATGGAATATTTCATTTTCTTCAACTTCAGTATGAACTTTCACATGAGTACACAAACATTGCTGTTGTTTTGGTTGTTATGTGCCATAGAGTTGCCTGCAACTCATAGAAACCCTATGTACAACAGCCCTAAACCCTGCTCTATCCTGTGCCAAACTCACTATCTCTGACACACCTACCCCCATTACTCCAGTCACTAAATCAATCCATCTCATCAAGGGTCTTCCTCTCCTACACTGTCCCTCCACCCTTCCCAAGCATGACGTCCCTCTCCAAGGACTGGTCTCTCCTTACAACATGTCTAAATTATGTCAGATGAAGCTTCAGTATCCTTGCCTCCAAAGTGTGATTTCACACTTTCCAGGATGAACCTGTTTGTTCTCTTAGCAGTCCATGGTATATTCAATACTCTTCTCCAACACCACAGCTCAAAGGCATCAATTCTCTTTCTATCATCCCTAGTCATTGTCCAGCTCTCTAACACATAATAAGTGATTGCAAAGACCATGGCCTGTATGAGGCATACCTTAGTCTCCAGACTGACATCATTGCTCTTCAATTCTTTGGAGAGGTCTCTAGCAGTAAACTATCCCATCGCAATTTTAATTTCCTGGCTGCTAGTGCCAAAAGTGTTGATTGTGGAGCGAAGCAAACTAAAACTGTCAACAATCTCAATCTCCTCACCATATATCATGTTGCTGCTGATCAGCCCAGTGGTGAGAATGTTTTCTTGATATTGAGCCTCAATCCACTTTGAAGACTGCAGTCCTTGACCTTCTGCAGCAAGCACTCCAGGTCCTCCTCAGTTTCAGCAAGCAGGGTTGTGACAACTAACTGAAAGAGGTCTGTATTTGTTCCCATTCCAAAGAAAGGTGATCCGACAGATGTGGATTTATCAAACAATATCATTAATATCACATGCAAGCAAGATTCTGTTAAAGAGTATCCAAAAACAACTGGAACAGCACAGCAACAAAGAAGTGCCAAAAGTGCAGGCTGGGTTTAAAAAGGGTCATGGAACTAGGGATACTGTACTATATTGTAGCTAATGTTAGATGGATCTTGGCTGAAAGCAGGGAGTAGGAGAGGAATGTCTATCTGTGTTTCATTGATTATGCAGAAGTGTTCGACTGTGGAACACAACAAACTGTGGCTGACTCTGAGAAGAATGGGAATTCCAGAACACTTGATCTCGCTAATATACAAAACCTATACTTGGACCAGGAGGCAGTCACTAGAACAGAGCAAGGAAACACTGCATGATTCAAAATTGGGAAGAGTATACTCTAGGGATGTGTCCTATCTCCATACCTTTTCAATCTATATGCAGAACAGATTATCGGGGAACCTGGGCTCTATGAGGAGAAATGTGACATCAGGATTGGAGGAAGATTCATCAACAGTCTGTGTTATGCAGATGACATAATCCTGCTTTCTGAAACTGATGAGTACACACATTCCTTTTTTAAAACCATGTCATGTGCACACCCATGTTTATTGCAGCTTTGTTCACAATAGCAAGTAGTTGGAAACAACCTAAGTGTCCATCAACAAATGAAAGGATAGAGAAGCTGTGGTATATTCACACAATGGAATACTATGCTGCATTGAAAAACAAGGAACTCATGCAATATTATTCAAAAT
>NW_006400183.1:725677-735228 GCF_000299155.1 Elephantulus edwardii | reverse complement strand
GTTTCCTATTGCCAAAGGGGCCCTTTAGAGTAGTGAGAGAAGATCTTCACCCTGAAACCCACAGCATCCCTTTTCAGCAGGAAGTAGCTAAGAGAATGCGCCGTCCCCTTTTCCTTATGAATCAAGGTGAAATCTCTCTTAGGGAGGAGTGATAGGGAATGGCAAAAGACACACTGACAAAGGAGATTACTCAGAACTGGTTTCAACAAGCACTGTGGCAATGGGACAATTAAAACAGACTTTCAAGGGGAAAAAAAAAGATAGGAATGAACTGTGAAGGGGATAGAGAAAATAGTGCAACAATGAATGAATGGAAATCCAAAATCTCTGTAAATGTTCATTAAAATTAATAATTTTTTTTTAAAAAAAGCAAGGGAATAGTGCATGGTTTACAATCAAGGAAAAAAAAAGCCATGTTCCTTGCTCTGTTCAGATAATAGCTTCTTGGTCATCCTCATGCTTCTATTGTTATTATCGTATGCCATCAAATTAGAACTGATTCAGCAGGTTTTCAGAGGTAGTTAATGGCACAGTTGGAGACTGCCTATCTTTCTCCCACAGAGCAGCTGGTGGATTCAAACTTCTTACCACTAAACCACCAGAGTTCCCATGCTGGTATATGCCAGGTCTGCAGGTTAGATCTCAAGAGAGAGGCATCTAGGGAAACCATGTTGCATGCAGGTTGGCAGAGCCCAAGGAAGCAATACAGATCTAACATATCCTCAATAATCTTTTTAAAGGCAGATGTATCCTTTTTAGTCTCAAAGAGCAATTGAAAGAGACTTCCTTGTCAGGTTGAAACCTCTTAGGCTAACAGGACAATTTTGAGGAAGACCTCTATATCAAGTTGAAACTTCTCCTCACCCTAGAATCTACATAGCTAAGAGTTACTCTATTTTCCATTACATAATAGATAAGATCTTATGGCATTGTATCACAAATAACCTTTCTGTGAGCAGAAAAGATAATTTTAACTATTTTTAAATTTTAACCTAATTACTGCTAGATTTGCTGTGAGTCACAGACTTTCCTATTTTTTCATTTAGCTTCCCTCTTTACATGAAGCGCTGAATCAATAATCTTTTCCACTAGGAAGGTTCAGATAAAAAAGGCCATTACTGAGCTCGTGTAAATAGCCCTCATGTGTTCTCTTTTGTTGCTGCTGCTTTTGTCAGATACCATCAAGTCAACTACAAGTTATAGTGGCCTTCTAAACAACAGATACTAATTTTTCCCTATCCTGTGACATGCTCATGGTCTCTTTTATGTTCCAGACTTCTGTTATAGTAACCATGTTAATCCATTTTGTTGAGGGTCTTCCTAGCTTTCTCTGGTTCCCCACTTTTCCCAGAATGATGTCTTTATCCAAGGTCTGGCCCTTCCTGGCAACATGCCCAAAGGATGTGAGACAAAGTTTGATCATCCTTGCCGCTAAGGAGCACATTAGTTACACTTCCTCTAAGATAAACTTGTTTGTTCTTTTAGCAGTCTGATATACTCAGTACTCTTTGCCAATACTAGAATTTTAAAGCATTAGTTCTTCTGTCATCCTTATTCAGTATCCAACTTTCAAATACATAGGAAACAATTGAAAAGACTATACTTTAGAACAGGTATACCTTGTTCTTTAGCCCTTTTATGAGATTTTTGAAAGCAAGTAGATTTTCCCAATGCAACATGTGATTTGATTTCTTGACTGCTGCTAGTATGGGTGTTGACTGTGGGTCAAGTAAAATGAAAGAGCTGACAACTTTAGTATTTTATCCATCTATCATGATGTTGCCTATTGGTCCAGTGGTGACAATTTTTTTTCTCTTGATATTGAAGTCTAATCCATATTGAAGGCTTTAGTCTTTAATTCTTTACAGGAAGTACTTCAAATCCCTTTCACTTTTAGCAAGGGAGGTTTGTATCATCTGTGTAACTCAGGTTGTTAAGACTTCCTCAAATCCTGATGTCATATTCATCTTTGTATAGTCCAGCTTCTTGAATGATATGCTCAGCATCCAGACTGAATAGATACAGAGAAAGAACAAAACCCTGATGCACACCTTTCCTGATTTTAAACCCAGCAATATTCTCTTATTCTAGTCTAACAACTGTTTCTTGCTTTATGTAAAAGTTTCTTGTGAGCACTATATGTTTTCTGGTATTCTCATTCTTCTCAATTCTTCTCATAATTTGTTATGATCTACACAGTCATATGCTTTTGCATAGTCAATAAAACACTGATAAACATCTTTCTGGTATTCTATGTTTTCAGCCAAGGTTACTCTGACATCACTAATGATATCTCTTATACCACAGTGTTTTAAATCCAATTTGAATTTCTGATAAGTTCCCTGGCAATGTACTTTCCAAGCTGTTTAATAATTTTCAGCAAGATTTTACTTGCATGTGAGATTGCTGATATTTTCAATAATGTCCACATTCTGTTGGATCACCTTTTTTTAGAATGGGAACAAATATGGATCTCTGTCAGTCAATAGGGCAGGTATATATCTTCCAAATACTTATTACCATAAGCTAGTAAGTAGGTCAAGGGTTGCATCTGTTTTTTTGAAACACTTCAATTGGTATTCCATCAATTCCTGAAGCCTTTTATTTTTTCAATGTTATCAGTCCACTTTGAATGTCTTCCTTCATTATCATTGGTTCATGATCATATGCCACTTCCTGAAATTTTCCAGTGTCAGTCAGCCCTTTTTAAAGTAGTAAATTTGTATATTCCTTCCATTTCTTTTGATACTTTCTGCATCATCCAAGATTTTGCCCATAGAATCCTCTAGTATTGTTACTCAAGTCTTGAATTTGTTTTTCAGTTATTTCAGCTTGAGAAACACCAAGCATAATCTTCCCTTTGATTTTCTAACTTCAAGTCTTTGCACATTTCATTCAGCATTTCTTCCCTTAGTTTTGGCCTGTCAACATTCTATTGAAATTTTCAGAGTCTTTTCTGATATCTATTTTGGTCGCTCTTTCTACCAATATTATTCTTTGTAATATTCTTTTGCTTTCTTTATGGATAATATCCTTCATTTGGTCTTTGATATTAATGTTAAATGCCTCAAACCTATTCTTGAAATAGTCTTTAAATTTAGGTGGAATAAACTCAAAATCTTATTTTGGTTTTTGTGTACTTGTTTTTATTTCCTTCAACTTCTATTTGAACTTACATATAAGTAACTGATGGTCTGTTCCAGTCAGTCCCTGGCCTTGTTTTGACTGCTGATATTTTTTCCATTGCTTTTTCCACAGACGTAATCAATATGATTCCTGTGTAAACAATTCAGGTGCATTCTATGTGTATGCTTTTAAAATGTTTATGCTTTTAAAAAAAAAAAGATGTTTGCAAAGAACCAATCACTGTGCGAAATTCTATCGTGCACTGTGCCATATCATTTCTGTCACTAAGGCCATATTTTCCAGACCCTCTTATTTCCAACTTTTGCATTCCAGTACTCAAGAATTATTAATGCATCTTGACTGTATTTTAATCAATTGGAAAAGTTGGTAGAAGTCTTCAGTGTCTTTATCTTTGACTTTCTTAGTGCATGAGTATACTTGAATAATAGTTGTATTAATATGAATGAATTAATTAGTATGAATGGTATCCAATCACTCACAACATTGTACTGCAATATTCTTGAAAAGTTCTGTTTAAGTATGAATGAAAGACCATTCTCCTTAGTTTGTGATTACCACCATAACAGATCATATGATTGTCTAATTCATCAAAATAGCCAATACCAGTCCTTCTCAGTTCACTAACAACTAGGATGTTGATCTTTGTGGGTTCTATTTCATTTTTTAATTTTTTATTTTATTATTATTAATTTTAATGAAAATTTACAGAGATTACGGATTTCCATTCATTCATTGTTGCACTTTTAACCCTGCCAACCCTCCCCTCCAGTTTGTTTGTTCTTCTCATTGACAAGTAAAACAAAAATTCTCTCATTGCTATACAAACCCTCCCCCCAAGTCCACTCCACTATATAGCCTTCGTTCTGAACTCATGTCATGACAATAATACCTAATCATATATCCCTTTTAAACAGTTCTCTCCTTCATCTGTTTCAACGCAGTATACATCATTCCTCCCCTCCTTTTCTGTCTTCCCTTAACCCTGATATCAGTCCCATTTTACAACAGTGGTTCTATGCAATATTTGTCCTTTTGTGACTGAGATATTTCACTCATCATAATGTAGTGAGACTTTGGCTCTCTTACCTAGGACATGGCATCGGAGGAAGGAAGGTAGTGAGACTTTGGCTCACTTACCTAGGAGATGTCATCAGGGAAAAAAGAAAAAAAGACTTTTGAAACTTTGAAGAAAATAGCTATTTTGTTAGCCTGTACAAAGGTTTATAGACTCTTAATTTACAGACAGTATAAAAAATAAAAGTTAAAAAGAGGAAAATGTTCTTTCCACCTTTTCAAAGTTCAGCTAGTAAATCAAAAGTTAAATGTATAAATAAACAATAAACTCCTGTATTAGATTTAAAGAAAAATCAAACACACCAGATAGAGAGGATGTTGTTCTGGCTGCCCTGCACTCCAGCACCACCAGGGACAATGACAAACTTCAGAAGAGGTAGGCACAAGCAAAAGAAATTCCCACCAGGTAACATGCAAGACCTGAGAGGACTGCTACATAGAGGTATGTGGTCCTGCCCCACCTCAAGCCTGCACAGGTAGAGTGTACAGTCAGAGGAGAGTTGATCTCCATCTTCACTAGGCACTACCAGCAGCAAAGTCAATTACAAATTTTAGAAGAGGTGTGTGCAGGCGGGAGAGATTCTCACCAGGCTCTCCATGAGGCCTGAGAGGGCAGCAACACAGAGGTATAGAACCTCCCTCTTCATTCCACTTTGGGTAGAGAGAGTGTAGCAATCAGCAAGAAACTGATCTCTGGTTACACTGTGGACCACCAAAGACAATTACAAACTTTAGAAGTGGTGGACAGCACTCAGGCAAGATTCCTGCAAAGTTTCACTGCGGTCTAGGGAGAAGTTGAAGGATTTAAGAAAAGGTGAGCTTTCCCACTGCACAGGCCCAGAAAGGACTCCTGCTATAGCTAGTTGCCTTCCCTCTTAAAGAGAACACTTTAAGTCTGCAACTAATCAATAACATCATAAAAATGGAGAATTGTCAACCTACTCAGATAAAATAGGAACAGCTTAATATATGTTGTTGTTGTTGTTAAGTGCTGTCGAGTCATTGTCGACTCATAGCAACCCACCCTGTGAACGGAAGTCCTCGACAACTGTGTGACTTTCATCCTTTCTCCAGGTTCATAGGGTTTCCGTAGGCAAGCTATTTATGGAAGTGTATGCCACTCCTGCTTCTAAGCTTGTTTTAACCAGGGAGCGCCACCAAACACTGTGCGCCATGGGTAACCATTATCACATTTGACACACCAGTGTCACAGAGCTTAATATATATCAAGAATAATTTCACAGAATGTCAAGAAAGCAGTATGCAACTTCAAACATAGTAAGAAATAAAACAAACCTTCTTCTAAAAAAGCAGAGCATATTGCATATATATTGAATACCCCAGAGACAGAGAAGCCAATGAAATATATTGAGATGGAGTCATACGAACAGTTATGGAAGAAGGTACAAATGATGGAAGAAATAATGTAAGGCATAAATAAAGTGAATACTCCAGAGACAGGGAGCCAGACAAAATATAGCAACACAGAGGAGCATGAACAACTACTGAAGAAATTTCAAAAGATGGAAGAAAGAATTGAAACCATAGATAAAGAGGTGTAAGAACTTGAAAAATCGTCACAAGAAAGAGAGAATATTGACAATACAATACTGGAAATAACAGAAATGTATGAAAATGTAATCCAGAATATCAAGACCGAATTGGTAGGAGTTTCTAACATGCTGGATGGACAAAAAAGCAAAACAGAAGATATGGAAAAGAAAATTAGTGAGCTGGAAGACCAGAACCTCAAGGGGAACAAACTGGAAATTAAAACAGAGGAGAGGAAAGGAAAATGAAGAAAACATTAGAATCATGTGGGATAACATCTGATTGGGATCCCAGAAGACGAGGAGGATGGGAAAAGCACTGAGAAAACTGTGGAAGAGTTACTTAAAGAAAACTTGCTAGGCTTTATGAAAAATGAAGAAATTCACATTCAAGAAGCTCAGCAATTCCCAGACTAGACCCCAAAAGAAAAACTTTAAGGCATGCCATAATCAAATTCTCCAAAATCAAAGATAAAGATAGCATATGAAATGTGGTGAGAGAAAAACAGAATAACCTACAAAGGAAAGCCAATTAAATTAAGCTCTGATTTTTCAGCAGAAATCATGGAGCAAAAAGACAACTGGATGGCATATACAGAAGGTTGAAAGAAAGCAATTGCCACTCAAGGATCCTGTTCCCAGAAAGGCTGTTTGTAAAATATGAAGAAATTAGGTCATTTGAAGAAAAACAGGACCTTAAAGAATGTGTGAACACAAGACCAATTCCACAAGAAATTCTAAGGGAAGTCCTTCACACAGAGACACCAAAGGAAAGTGGATAGTAACAAAAAAAAAGGAGAAAAAAAACCCACAGCAAAGTGGCAGAGATAAAACATAGTCTGTCAATAATCATAATTAATGTGGATGGATTAAATGTACCAATTAAAAGAAAAGGAGTAGCAACATGGATTAAAAATAAACAAAACAACAAAGCCTGTCAATATGTTTCCTATGAGAGACACAGCTAGGAAATGAGGAACAAATATCAAAAATCACAAAGAAGAAAAAATATACAAAGCAAATGATACCCACAAAAAACAACAACAACAACCAGGAGTACCACCAGGAGTAGCAAAATCCAAAGCCTCTGTAAACTTTCATTAAAATCAATTTTAAAAAATAGGCTTATCACAATTGCAAGAACATGGAAACAGCCCAAATGTCTATCAACAAATGAATGGATTGGAAAAGTGTGGTACATTCACGTGATGGGATACTATGCAGTGCTCAGGAGCAATGATTTGAAAGAACAATATATAATATGGGAGAAGGTATATGGCATTATACTGAATAAATTAACTCAGTCTCATACGACCATTATTCTAAAAATAGAATGATAGCTAGTAAGATGTGTACAAAAGTCCAGAGGAGGAAGGAAAAGAAGGAGGGAGGTTGGAGGCGGTGGAGAATAGTGAGATAGTAGAATTTGGTGGGCAGAATGAAGGGTGAAGGAATTGGGAAAGGTCCAGTGTGGACTGGAATAGTGGGCATGGATCAATGGTGATTAATTTTATAAAACACAATATATGGGAATGATGGTGTGAAACACAATATGAATGAAGGAATATGTGAAACACAATGTATATAAATGAACTACAATGTAGACAAATTTTGTATGCAAACTAATGTTGTTGTTGTTAAATGCCATCCAGTCATAGGCGAGTCATAGCGACCCTATGAAGGAAAGTCCTCAACACTTGTGTAACTTTCATTCTTTCTCCAGGTTCATAGGGTTTCCGGAGGCAAGCTGTTTAGGAAGTGGATGCCACTCCTGCTTCCAAGCTTGTTTTAATCAGGGAGCTCCACCAAACAGTGTACACCATGGGTAACCATTAACACACTTGACACATCAGTGTCACAGTGTTCAGCTTCACAGCAAACACAAGTTACTGCTGCATGGCAAGTGAACAATATATAAATTTTAGAACTTTGTGAAATACTATTATATCTTCTTAGATTTGTGAAGATCAAGAGAATTCATACTATACAAAAGAAAATATTGTTGTTGTTTAGCATAGAATTGGAACCAACCCATAGTTGGTCCTCCAGTGGGTTTTCAGAGACAGTTAATTGCAAGGGAGGAGATTGCCCATCCTTCTCCCACGGAGCAGCTGGTGGATTGAAACTGCACATCTTCGGGGTTGCAATGCAGTTTCTTACCACTAGGCAACTAGAACTCCCTAAATAAATATTATGGGGAAATAATTTTTAGATGGCTTCTAAAATATAAGCCTTCAAATCAAAGAAAACTTGTTTGAGTTTTGTGATTTAATTTTGTTTTTGCTCTGCATTTTCTAGAAGTGTTTTGCTGGTAGAAATTGTTCAGAGCGATTGTTTAAATAAAGTGTTCATGTTTATTATTTCCATTTGAAAATAGTGCTCTTCAACCTAAAATTTTCTCCTATGTTCGATCTAATAATGTCTCAAAATATACTGCTGGAGAGACAGGTACATGGCCTGGCCTTTAGCACACTGACAGCTCCCTTCCTACCAGTGTCAGGAAAGAAGACAGGCACATGCAGTCAGCCATTAACACCAGCTGAGACTAGGGTGGCCTGCATTGTTGAGACCTTGCAGCTTCTCTGGCCCTTTTTCTTCTCAGGTGTGAACAACTCCTTCCCAGATAGCCACAAGAGAGCAGAAAGGTATGCAGGCCAGCTTTAGCATCAACTGAAATTTGGGGACTGCGTTGTTGGGACCTTGCCACTTTCCTAATCCTGTTCCCTGAAAAAATAACCTGCGCAGCACTCCTGGGACATTGCCTATCCATGGGTACCCATTCCCATCAAACTGCAGGACAGGACAGAGAAAGAATCCTAGAGCTGGAAAAAGTGGGAGACCACAACTCCCTGCCCTTCAAATGACAACTGGATGAGAAGCTTGCCACCGAAAACAAAGCTGCCTGGAGATAATCAGCAGGAACAATGCCACAGTGAAACTGAATTGGGGACAACACAACTGCAACTTATCAATAGCATCATGAAGATAAGGGGACAGAAACAATAGAAATTGCCTCACACATACCAAGAAAAACTACAAAATGTCAAGGAAGCAGCAGACAAGTTCAAACTTTATGGGGGGAAAAAAACCCAAACCAAGCCTTTTCATAAAAAGGCAGACCAGATTACATCTAGACCTCAGATGGAGAAGAAATATATTGGCCTGGAATTCATTGTACTGCTAGAAGTTAAAAATGATGGAAGAATGGAAACAAAAAAAATAAAGAGGTATAAGAATTTTAAAATATCATTTCAGATAGAGAGGATACAACCAACACAGTACCAGAGGGGGGAAAAAATGCATGAAAATGTAAGCCAGAACAACAAACTGAAATGGCAGAATTTTTTAACATGCTGTTGTTGAGGTTGTTATGTGCCGTCAAGTCGTTTGGCGACTTGTACAACAGCCCTAAACCCTGCTCTATCCTGTGCCAATTGCAATGCCTCTGACACACCCATCCCAGTTACCCCAGTCACTGAATCAATCCATCTCATAGAGGGGCTTCCCCTCTTATGCCGTCCCTCCACCCTCCCAAGCATGATCCTCTCCAAGGACCTGTCCCTCCTTGCAATAAGCCCAAAGTAGGTCAGCGAAGCCCCAGAATCCTTGCCTCCACAGAGTAGCTTGGTTTAACCCTCTCCAGGATGAATCTGTTTGTTTTCTTGGCAGTCCATGGTACATTCAAAACTTCTCCAGCACCACAGCTCAAAGGCATCAAGTCTCCTTCTGTCCTCCCTAGTCATTGTCCAACTCTCTGATGCATAACAAGTGATTGCAAAG
>NW_006400183.1:722755-724146 GCF_000299155.1 Elephantulus edwardii | reverse complement strand
AGAAGAGTGCAACAATGAATGAATGGAATCCCAAAATCTCTGTAGATGTTCATTGAAATGAAAAATAAACAACCTAAATTTTAAAAAAAGGGAAAAAAATTAACATTTTAAAAAAAAGAATTCCAGAAGAGGAGCGAGGAGAAAAACTACTGAGAAAAATGTGGAAAATGTCCTATTAAAAACCCTTTCAGGTATGAAAAATGAGGACATCCACAAGAAGCTCAGCAAACTCTAAACAGACCAGGCCACAAAATAAAAACATCAAGACATATCATAATAAAATTCTCCAAAATCAATGATAAGGATAGAATACTAAAATCAGCATGAGAAAAACATAGTGCATCAACTACAAAGGAGAAGCAATTAGCTTAAACGCTGACTTCTCAGCAGATGTGGCAAAGAAGACAATGAGATGTCATATACAATTGCCAGTCTAGAATCCTGTCTATCAAATATGAAGGACATATTAAGTCATTTGGAGAAGAGCAGGAGCTTAAGGTATTTGTAAAAACAAGACTAACTTGACCTGAAAAGTGAAAAGATATTCTCCATGTAGAGACAGCCAAAGAAAGTGGATGGGTCAAAATAATCAGCAACAATCACAAAAGAAATGCGGCGATAATGATAAAACCTGGGCTGTCGATAAAATCACATTTAAAGTGAATAGCTTAAATGTATCAATCAAGAGAAAAGGTAGCAGAATGGATAAAACAAAGTTCATCAAAATGTTGCCAACAAGTACACCTATAAGAAAAGAGGGAAAAGACTAACAAAAATCAAAGGATGAGGGGAGCTCTGGTGGCCTCGTAGCAAGAAGCTGCACTGCAATCCCAGAGACACATGGTTCAAATCCACCAGATGCTCTGCCAGGAAAGGAGGGACAATCTCCTCCTGTACCAGTCAGATCTGATCTGATGGTACACAGACACACATACACAAAATAATAAAAACAAAAAAAAATTTAAAAAAAATAATCAAAGGATGAGGGGGAAATATACCAAGGAAATGGCATCTATAAAAAAGGAATGGCAATATTAATCTCAGATAAAAGACTTCAGGATGAAAACAATCATAAAAGATAAAGAAGGACAATATATAATAATTAAAGGCAGAATAGATCAAGAAGACCTAACCGTACACATCAAATAATATTTTAAAAGAAATTTTTAATATAAAAATATATAAAAAACTGTGAAATATTCTTTAAAATGGTTAAGATATCTCAAGAAAGAAATAGCATCACAATAGTAGTGTGAGACTTTAAGAGATATACCCATGTTTATCGCGGCTTTGTTTATAATAGCAAGGAGTTGGAAACAACCTAAATGCCCATCAACAAACGAATGGGTAGAGAAGCTGTGGTATATTCGCACAATGGAATACTACGCTGC
>NW_006400183.1:720737-722185 GCF_000299155.1 Elephantulus edwardii | reverse complement strand
TCGAATCCACCAGATGCTCTGCTGGAGAAAGAGGGGCAATCTCCTCCTGTGGCAGTCAGATCAGATTTGATGGTACACACAAAAAAAATAATAAAAATTTGAAAAAAAAAGAGGTATCTGCCACCAGTGTTTATGCGGATTGAAGCAAATGGCAAAAACCTAAGAAGTCCCTTCCCTGTGGCAACCACTAGTATTCTGGACAAGAAAATTTCCTAATACTGCTGCATAATACATGCCATTTGAAAGACAATTTCTTGCCTGTTATTGGGCATTAGCTGAGTTTGCTCCAATAACAAACGGACATAAGATTATTGTTGTTGCTGCTGATTGCCTTTGAGTCAAGAACAACTCATAGCGACGTTATGAACAAAAGGCCTGAAATCCCCTCTACTACTATTAACATTTATCAAAGGTTATAGAGTTTCTAGAGGCATGTTGTTTAGGAAGTTGATGCCACTCAAAATACCTATTGTGTCACAGGTGATGTCAGAGAAACACTCTAACAAGGAAGTTGGTGCCCAAAATAGTTCTGTGATAAAACAGAAATGGTTAATACATAAACAAGCTTTTGGGGGAATGCAGGGAGGCACCCACCATAACCATGAGCAAGGATCTTCATTCCCCATTATTTCTACTCTGGAACCTCAGGCTAGGCTGCCACAACCCACTGGCATACAAACAGTGCCCTATAAACAACTTCCTGCTATCAGCAAAGGGCTGCTTATTCACAGATGGCAGTACTGGAATATGTGGACAACATCTGATATGGAAAGCCACTGCATTTAGACCAGAAGATGGGAAGACCCTTATAAAGAAAAGCAAGAATAGATCCGCACAATGGGCTGAGCTGCACATTATCTTCCTAGCAGTGACTGAGAAATTGGTTAATGGTAAGAATTCATATGTTTGGATTTGTACTGATTCATGGGCTAATGAATTGATATGGCTAATGACTTAGCCATTTGGTCAGGCAAATGGGTCATGGAAAACTGGACCATTAAAGGGAATCCCAGAACAATTGATAGTGCTTATACTTGGACCTTGCTGTTATCCGAGGTGACCTTGCCCAGTGACGCCTTCTCCCTCCCTCTCTGGCCGGGTTTCGCTGTGTCTGACCTGGAAGACGACTCCTAGTCGGATAACAGCAAAGGAGTCGTCTTCCAGGTCAGACACAGCGAAACCCGGCCAGAGAGGGAAGGAGAAGGCGTCACTGGGCAAGGTCACCTCGGATAACAGCAAAGGAGTCATCTTCCAGGTCAGACACAGCAAAACCCGGCCAGAGAGGGAGGGAGAAGGCATCACTGGGCAAGGTCAACTCGGATAACAGCAAAGGAGTCGTCTTCCAGGTCAGACACAGCGAAACCCGGCCAGAGAGGGAGGGAGAAGGCGTCACTGGGCAAGGTCACCTCGGATAACAGCAAAGGAGTCGTCTTCCAGGTCAGACACAG
>NW_006400183.1:704751-717157 GCF_000299155.1 Elephantulus edwardii | reverse complement strand
AAACCAAGCTACTCCTTGGAGGCAAGGATTCTGGGGCTTCGTCTGACATACTTTGGACATGTTGCCAGGAGGGACGGGTCCTTGGAGAGGGACATCATGTTTGGGAGGGTTGAGGGACAACGCAGGAGGGGAAGACCCTGTATGAGATGGATTGATTCCATGACTGGGGTAATAGGGATGGGTGTGTCAGAGGCAGTGCGGTTGGCGCAGGATAGAGCAGGGTTTAGGGCTGTTGTGCATAGGGTCGGTATGAGTCGGAAACAACTCGACGGCACATAACAACAACAACAACAACAAGACTTGCCCCAGGAGGCAGTCGTCAGAACACAGCAAGGAAATACTGCGTGGTTCAAAATCAGGAAGGGTGTCCTCTCTTCATACCTTTTCAATCTATATGCGGAACAGATCATCCAGGAAGCTAGGCTCATCAGGAGAAATGTGGTATCAGGATTGGAGGAAGATTTAGCAATAATCTGCGTTATGCAGATGACACAACCTTGTTTGCTAAAACTGAGGAGGATCTTAAGTACTTGCTGCAGAAAGTCAAGGACTGCAGTTTTAAGTATGATTTAAGCTCAAAATCGAGGAAACAAATCCAACATCACTAGATCCTCTGCAGCTAGTGCATCAAGTACCCCTCGCCTTCAGCAAGCAAAGTTGTGTCATCTGCATGATGAAAGTTATTGGTGAGTCTTCTTCCAGTCCTAATGTCACACTCCTCTTCATAAAGTACAGCTTCTTTAATGATTTGCTCAGCATGAATATTGAATAGATATGGAGAAAGGATACAGCCCACAGACACACTTTTGCTGATTTTAAATTATGCAGTGTTCCCTTGCTCTGCTCAGACAGATAACATCTTCTTGATCTAAGTACAGATTTTGTATAAACACAATTAAATGTTCTGGAATTCTCGTTCTTCTCAATGTTACCGATAGTTTGTTATGATCCACACATTTCAAAGTCTTTGCATACTCAAAAAAAACACAAATAGGCATTCTGGTATTCTCTTTCAGCCAAGATCTCTCTGACATCAGCAATGATATCCTTGGTCTCAAGGCCTCTACAAAACCCAGCCTGAACTTCTGGTGGTTCTGTCCATGTATTGTTATCATTTTTGGATGGTCTTCAACAATAATTTGCTTACTTGTGATATTAATGATATGGTTTAATAATTCCACATTCTATTGGGTCACCTATCCTTAGAATGAAACAGATAGAAATCTCTTCCAATCAGCAAAATAGCTGTCCCAGCATAGATTGGTGAGCATTTTCA
Source organism: Elephantulus edwardii (assembly GCF_000299155.1). Lineage (NCBI taxonomy): Eukaryota > Metazoa > Chordata > Mammalia > Macroscelidea > Macroscelididae > Elephantulus > Elephantulus edwardii. The sequence goes on along the minus strand of NW_006400183.1, from coordinate 715,881 downwards.
GGGCTTCAAACATTTTACATCCAACTATAAAAGGTTGTTTGTAGCTGTTTCCTCTCATTCTGATTGACTTCCAATCTGGGATCTACTTCTAATAATGACAAAATGTGGAAATTATCTAACAGTAGCATTAACATCACATGCAAACAAAAGATTTCTGAAGATCATCCAAAAATGGCCAGAACAGTGCATTGACAGGGAACTACGAGAAATCCAAGCTGAGTTTACAAGTGGCCATAGCACCACAGATAACTACTGATAACAGATGGATTTTGGCTGAAAGTAGAGAAAACCAGAAGAATGTCTATTTATACTTTATTAACTATGCAAAGGTATTTGAGTATGTGGACCATAACAAATTATGGCCAGCATAGAGAAGAATGGGAATCCCAGAACACTTAATTATGCTTACACTAAATCTTTACCTAGATCAAGAAGCTATTGTCTGAACAGAGTAAGGGAACACTGCATGATTCAAAATTAAAAAGATGTGTGTCATGATTGTATCCTTTTTCTGTACCTGTTCAATCTGTACACTGAGCAAATCATTAGGGAAGCTGGATTGGAGGAAGCCTCATCTATAATCTGAGTTATGCAGATAATAAAACCTTGTAGATTGTAAATAAAAAGGACTTAAAGTGCTTGCCGCAAATATCAATGACTACAGCCTTCAATATAGATTACATTTCAAGATTAAGAAAACAAAAATTCTCACCACTGGGTTAATAGGCAACATTATGATAGATGGAAAAATTGTCAACAATTTCATCTTAGATCCACAGTCCACTCCCTTGGTATCAGGAGTCAGAAGATCAGAAGACATATTGCACTGAGAAAGTCTGATGTCAAGGACCTCTCCAGATTACTGAGGAATAATGATGTTGGTTAGAGGACTAAGATGTATCTGATTCAGGCTGTGGTCTTTCTGATCTTTTGCTATTCATCTGAGAGCTGGGCAGTGAATAAGGATGATAAAATTGATGGCTTTGAGTTGTGGGGTTGCAGAAGTAGCCAGAGTGTTACTTGGAAGCAAAAATGATGTATTACTTGGAAGCAAAAATGATGAAGCTTCATCTCATATACTTTGGGCATGTTGTAAAGAGAGGATATTCCTTGGAAAAAGTACATCATGCTTGGAAAGGTAGAGAATTAGCAAAAGAGAGGAAGATCCTCAACAAGATGGATTAACCCAGTGACTGCAGCAATGGGCTCAATTATGTCAGAGATGATGAGAATGGCACAAGAGAGGAAAGGGCTCAGATCTGTTTTTCAGAGGGTAGTTAAAAATCATACTTGAATCAATGACATCTAATAACAACAACAATATATAAATACAAATGTAAATTTTCTGATTATTGTATTGTGGTTATGTTTAAGGAGCCCTGGTGGCACAGAGCAATCCATGAAGGATTGCTAACCCAAAGGTCCATAGTTCAAATCAGGCAGTCACATTGAATAAGCAATATGAGGCAGGTGCCTCCTGAAAGCCTTGAAAAATTTCTAGAGGGTTGCTTTAAGTCCTAATCAATTTGCTGTCAGTGGATTATTGTAATCCTGTTTTGTGCAGTTTGTTAATCTGCCTGCTAGTTGGAAGGTTGGAGGGTGGCACCTCAGAAGAAATTTCTGGTGCTTAACTTTTAAAAACCTGTTATTTAAAATATTATGGTATATACTTCTACTCTGACACAAATGAACTTGCCATAATGCAGGGATTATTTGAAAGTACCTTATTTATTGTGGTAAATCAGCAGAATGCTGCTGTGTGTAGGAGATGTAGTAGATTACTCAGATATTTGGTGGAGCATCACGTTTATAAACAACTTTCAATTCATTCTGAAAAAGTTATTTGAACCATTCTTGCAACTTTTCTACAAGTTTGAAATGATTACAAAATAAGGTTTAAATATCTGGCTCTTGAAATAACGAAATTTATTTGAGAGTGAGTCTCAAGCCTGGTTAAGTCTTCAGCCACAGAGGTGAGCTAAAGGCAGTAGGAATCTGCTGCTGGTGTGGCCTAAGGGAAGCACAGATACTGGAAGTTTTTGTAGACATGTCCCTCTGGTCTTCCTTTCTGGACATAATGGCACACTTGCCTAATTACTTGAATGGAACATATACTCCCAAAGGCATCGGTGAAAAGAATAAAACATTTTTAGTTCTCCAAATTGAGATGTTCTGTAAAATCCTAAAGTATAAATGGTCTTTGCTACTTCTGAATAGTCCTTTAGGAGTCTGAAGATCTCTCAGACTCCTGGTGAGGCTATGCTGAAGCCTACCAAGGCTTCAGGATGATTTCACAAATGGAAAATATACAGATTTAACAAAATTTTTACCACTTTGTTTCTATTCAACATAAGCTGAAGGTCAAAAACTACAGGCGTCAGGATTGTAGATATGAATTGCACACTTGTTTCATGTGTGGGTGCTCGCTCACATGGTCTCCTTATAGAATTTATTGTACAAGTTCAGAAATATCTTAGAAAGTAAAGCAACAGAAAGGCAAATATCCTCAAGGAACAAAGACCAAAGGCCAGCTTCCTAGGATTAAAACTGACTTCAGAAGAAAGAGAAAGGAAAGAGTGGAAGAAAAACTAGAACAGAACTAAGTCCTGACACCTTTGCCTTATGGAGACATTAAAAAGAGGCAAGTTACATTTTTATTATTATTTTCTAATAATAAGTTAATTTTTTTCCTTCCCTGGTCTATTACCACTTTCACCTTTAAAAATCTATTTAATATTATGGTCAATTGCCATCTTTTTCTTTATTGCTACCTTTTTACTTGAAGTGTTATTATATAAGAACAGGGCAAGAGAGACAATTAAAAGAGATGCTAGATTGCAATATTACTTCTAAGATGGTTGTAATAGAAACAGCCTTGGCAACAACTCATGTTGATAAATACACTAAAACTCCATGCATATGTAGTTCCAGATTGGCAAAGTTTAAATTCTTAAATCCCTACTCTGAATTTTCAAAAGTTCTACATAATCACCAGTTGGGAATTACGTTGGGAATATAAAGCTATATTCAAATTCTTAAGCATAAATAAAAAAATATATTCTTTTTTCACATTAAAATATTAATCTAGTTGTAGAAAAGTCATGTTTCAATACAAATTGTATGGATAAAATATCTTTGAAATATTTTTGGTTTATAATACTTGAAGAGAAATAAAACTATTTGGTGGAAAGAAAAAATATTTCAGACATTTGAAATTCTATCAGTGAGAACCACGATTCGTCACATTGTGTGAAATCTCTACCAATTTAAGATTTCATTAACTGAAACAAAATTAGAATTTTAGGTTATTATTGGTAAAGACTACTAATTTTATTGGATAAAATTAATCTCTAAACATAGAGTAGTATTATTATTTGCTCATATCTATCTCAGTTTTGAGAAAAAACAAGTAAACTTAATAAATTGATGATTCACATGTCCCTTGTGATTCAGTAACTCTAAGAACAAATAAATGCAAAATAAAATACCAGTCCAGTTAACAAAATGTATTGTTTGCCAAGCCTTTACTATTGTCTATGGATCACATTGGTTTAACTTGTGTCTAAAAAAGGAAAATAGTGAAAATTTCTCTACAAGTTCTTTTTGTTTTTCAGAAAAATTGCCTTGGTAGCAATTCAATATCAGTTAATTATAAAATTGGAAAATGTACAGATGCTTATATGCCTAACAGAACTGTACATTCTAAGGTCCTTTGGAAATTTCAAATTCTATAGGCTTCCATATTGACTTCTTTTCTATCTTCACCAACTCAAATGCTCTTATTTTCCTTCTGTGTTTCTACTTCACCAAAAACTATTCAGCCAGTCAAACACAAACTTGAAAGATCCTTCTTCTTACCCCTGCCCCACCTCTCATCTGATAAATCTCTCAGTGCTTCTGATTCCCTCATCCATCTCTAAGTTTCTCTTAATGTAAAGAATAGCAACTCATCTATTTTAACAGTGACAGCAGCTCTCATACTATAACAGATCATAATTTTTGTTTTCCACCAAGAGGTAGTTGTCAGAACAGAGCAAGGAAACACTGCATGGTTCAAAATTGTGAAGGGTGTACACCAGGAATGTGTCCTATCTCCATAGCTTTTCAACCTGGATGCAGAATAGGTAATGCGAGAGGCTGGGCTCTATGAGGAGAAGTGTGGCATCAGGATTGGTGGAAGATCTATCAACAATCTGTGTTATGGAGATGACACAACCCTGCTTGCTGAAACTGAGGAGGACCTGAAATGCTTGCTGCAGAGGGCCAAGGACTGCAGCCTTCAGTATGGATTGAGGCTCAATGTCAAGAAGACAAAGATTCTAACCACTGGACCAATTGGCGCATCAGGATGGATGGTGAAGAGATTGAGACTGTTAACAACTTTAGTCTGCTTGGCTCTATGGTCAACCAGTAGCCAGGAAATTAAAGGACGTATTGTGATGGGAACGGCAGCTGTTAAGGACCACTCCAAAGTACTGAAGAACAATGGTGTCACTCTGGAGACTAAGGTGAGTCTGATACAGGCTATGGTCTTTGCAATCACTTGTTATGCATCAGAGAGTTGGACAATGACTATGAAGATAGAAGGAGAATTGATGCCTTTGAGTTGCGGTGCTGGAGAAGAGTATTGAATATACCATGGACTGCTAAGAAAACAAATTTATCCTGGAAAGGGTTAAACCAGGCCGCTCCTTGGAGACAAGGGTTCTGGGGCTTCGTCTGACATACTCTGGACATGTTGTAAGAAGGGACAGGTCCTCAGAGAGGGACATCATTCTTGGGAGGGTGGAGGGACAGAGCAAAAAGGGAAGACCCTCTATGAGGTGGATTGATTCCGTGACTGGAATAATCGGGATGGGTGTGTCAGAAGAAGTGCGATTTGCACAGGATAGAGCAGGGTTTAGGGCTATATTGTACATAGGATCGCTATGAGTTGCAAGCAACTCGACAGCACATAACAACAACAACAGGTTACTTTCACTACCTCATGTTGTTTCCCATTTTCCAGTACTGCTCTCTTCCAATAAATCTTAAATTCTAAATGCCAAATTCAGACTATCTCTGCTGCTTTAGGGAGTTCTGGTAGCTTGGTGGTAAGAAATTGTACTGCCAAAGCAAAGATAATGTGATTTGAATCTTCATTGGGAGAAAGATGGGCAATTTCCTCCTGTGTGATTTATTGTCTCTGAAGACTTGCTGGAGGGTCAGTTATGGGTGGATCCTATATTTATACATAAAAATGTATAAAATCTTTTTCCCATCAAGTAGTAGAGTTGAACTCATAGTAACCCTTCACCAGGTTTCTGAGGCTGTAAATGTTAACAGGAAGAGACTGCTCTCCTTTCTGCCATAGAGTGGCTTGTGAATTTAAGTTAATTTCAGTTAGCAGGTTGATGCATCACTCACTACAGCTCATTTAGGGAATGAGCATCAGTGGATAATGGGTAAAGAAACTTTCTGTTTTCCATGCAAATTGATTTGGTGACTATTCCATGTCATTTATTTATAAGTTTGAAGATGTGCAGATGTCCATCTGTCTAATGAAATTTTCTACCTAGTCTTCATTTTCTCTCCAGTCTGAGAAAATATCACTTCTTTGCCACATTCCACAGTTGTGAACTTTTCTACCTTTATAAGTTATACTCTGTTGTTGTTGTTGTTGTTATGTGCCGTCGAGTCATTTGCAACTCATAGCGACCCTATGCACAACAGCCCTAAACCCTACTCTATCCTGTGCCAATCTCATTGCCTCTGACACACCCATCCCGATTACCCCAGTCACTGAATCAATCCACCTCATAGAGGGTCTTCCCCTCCTGCACCATCCCTCTACTCTACCCAGCATGATGTCCCTCTCCAAGTACCCATCCCTCCTGGCAACATGTCCAGAGTATGTCAGACGAAGCCCCAGAATCCTTGCCTCCAAGGAGTTGCTTGGTTTAATCCTCTCCAGGATGAATCTGTTTGTTTTCTTGGTAGTCCATGGTACATTCAATACTCTTCTCCAGCACCACAGCTCAAAAGCATCAACTCTCCTTCTGTCCTCCCTAGTCATTGTCCAACTCTCTGATGCATAACAAGCGATTGCAAAGGTCATGGCCTGTATCAGGTGCACCTTAGTCTCCAGAGAGACACAGTTGCTCTTGAGTACTTTAGAGAGGTCCCTAACAGCAGACTTTCCCATCGTGATATGCTTGTTGATTCCCTGGCTGCTGGTGCCAAGAGTGTTGACTGTGGAGCCGAGCAAACTGACGCTGTGAACAATCTCAATCTCTTCGCCATCCATCCTGATGCTGCGAATTGGTCCATTGGTGAGAATCTTTGTCTTCTTGACATTGAGCCTCAGTCCATACTCTAATACTCTCCTCTTAACGCTCTTATATGAAGCACCACTTCTTTTCAAGAATACATCCCTCATCCTCTGGATTTCAGGTAAGCACCTCATGAATATATTCCAATCACACAACTTGTCATTCTTCATTATAGTTGCCTTATCATTGTCTGAATTCCATACTGGTCTGTAATCCCTGTGAAGCCAATGATCATCACTATATTGTAATGTTGTCTCCTGTATTTAGCACAGAACTGATTCTATGATACACATGCATGTGTTATTTGGCGTTTTAAAAAAAAAATCCCAAATGTTTCATTCTGTGCAAGTAGGACACCTGCAAAACAGAGATTTTAGTTAGAGACTAGCCTAGAAAAAAATGTTGTTTTAGAAAAATGTCATTGAGTTGACTATGGCTCATAACAACCCAAGATAAAATCTTGGATTTTCCTTTTCAATCTTCATGATTAAGCCCATTACTGTAATCATTATGATAATCAATTTTGCTGAAGGTCTTCTTCACTGTTAGCTGCCCCTTTATTTTTCCAAGCAGAAAAGTTTGGCTGGATTATAACTATACGAAGGCAGTTGGCGAAAAAGAAATTTTAAAATTAGTAACACAAAGTAGTATTGTTTCTTGCAGTACATCAGGCAATAAGAGGCAGAGGAGAAATAAGATGTGCAGAAAGAATTTCAAAATAGACATTTCTTTCATTTCTTTACTCCTTGCCAACTGAGTAAAAGATTTGTGCTATCAACCCAATAGCAGGCAGTTTAATTCCATCATCTTCTCTGTGGCAAGAAGCTGGACAATCTCTTCCCTTGTGATTTATAGTCTCTGAAAACCTGCTAGTGGGTCAATTATGAATCAGTTCCAACTAATCACACATAATAATTATAGAATACTAAGGTGATGCCAAAGGTTATGTATGCATTTGTCTGCTTCCCAAAAGGCTATAGGTGGGGGAGTTCATCTAGAGGCACTTTGGGATAAAGGTCTGATTCGCTTTAGAAAAATCAACCACTGAGAACCCTGTAGAACACAGTTTACTCTAATGTGAATGAGGTTACCATGGGTCCAAATCAACTCAGTAGCAACTGGAAAAAAATTTAGGAGCTAGGGGGACTCATTCAGGAGTCCTGATAGTCTATTGGCAGAAAGATATGGGAGTCTACTTCTATAAAGATTTACAACCTTGGAAACTCTTGTGAACAGTTCTATTCCATCCTGTAGGTATGTTATAGCTGGGAATAGACTCAGTGGAAGAGAACTCAAGTGGGCTTCACAGCCATTTACAACTGCTGAAACTTAACAGTAGTGTCAGCTATGAGTCAGTTCTGACTCTGTGTCTGACACTTAAGGAAAATTGATGTTCAATGAACATAGCAACAATCATGAGGATATTTGCAGGCCAGGTAGCATTTAATCTTATTGTACATAGATCAGATTTATATGAGTCATAATCTGCTTGATCACAAGTAACACTGAACCACAATATCAACAAGAAAGCAAGGAGAGGGAGTAAGAACAGCCAACAGCACCTGTTGCACTGTGAACAATCTTCTTATGTGTGTATTTATACTGGCTATCATTATTGATTTAAAATATTTACCAATTTTAACTAGAGCTTTTGCACATCTTATCTACTTTTACTCTGTAATCATCAGGAAATGCATTGTATCACATTATTCTGAGAGTTTAAAATCAAACCCCCTGCCATGGAGTTTACTACAAATCATAGAAATTCTCCACTCAGTTCCAAGATTTTAGATCTTCACAGGAGGAAATTACATCTTTCTCCCCTGGAGCAGTTGGTCGATTCAAACCACTAAACTTTTTGGTTAGCAGAGCAACACTTAACACACTTCACCAGCACAGCTCCTTTTACTCTAATAGATCTTTTCAATGATGACATACATATACTGTTCTAAAAAAAAAATGCATTGTTGTTGTTATGTGATGTCGAGTCGCTTGTGACTCATAGTGACCCTATATAAAAGAAAAAAAATGTATTATTAGCAATTAATCTTGACTTACAAGAATGTTGTTAGAATTTCATTTTTTGTTTAAAATTAAGTAACTTTTGGATTAAATTAATAATTAACTTTTCCCTCCTTTTGCTTTAGAAAACCTTGGTATCTGTTTCCTTAGTTTTATTTATTTTACAAAGGGCTCTTTGACATTCTTCCTTGCTAGAGACTGAACCAGCAATTACTCAAAGGACTCTATTTACCTCGGTTGAATTTTACCTTCGTTTAATTTACCTTAATTGAATCCAATGAGTAATGCTTGTGTTGTGGGTTAATGTAACATCTTTCTGTTTTAGCCCCATCATGTTTAGAAACTTGGTTTGAGAATCAAACAAGCCTGGATCTGAATCCTACATCCACAACTTCCTAACTTTGTCTTCTATGGTGAGTTATTTAGTGCAGACAGATCTCAAATTTCAAACTGACCAATAACTGAAGAATATTGTGCAAGGGAATTTGATGGACATATAGAATGACATGTAAATATATTAATATGTGTGAGATGCTGGTGTAGAGACAGAAATGGAGAACTGCACCATCTACCCCTGCTTCTTCTGGATGAAATTTTACACTTACATGGCCAGAAAGATCACTAGATACAGTTGTTATTGGATAGCTAACCTTCCAGAGGCAGTAGATTGCACAGAAGGAGATCATCCATCTTTGTCCTGCAGAGCAACTTGTCAATTCGAACCTCATAGCTTTGCTCTGACAACACAATTCCTTACCACTAAGCCACCAGACTTCCCTAAGTAGTTATAGTAGAAATTAGCTACAGTAAATAAACTAAGTTATGGAGTCATTGTTGCTTTTGTTGTCTGCCATAGAGCTGAAACTGACCCACAACAGATCCTTCCTTCAGTGTGTTTTCAGAGGCAGTAAATCTCATGAGAGATTATCCGTCCTCTTGTAGAACAGCTGATGCATTTGAATGTGTGCCTTTGGGATTGCAGAATAGCTTCTTACTACTAGGCCACCAGAGAGCTCCCTTACGGAATACTAAGATTCTTGATGCATTTGGACACTGAAAATTGTAAATTCACAATAAGCCTAGAAAGTAGTGAAGTTGTTATTTTACATGACCACAGGTTTTATGATGCAAATTCCATAATGTGCACACAGAGTCCCCGGGGGTGGCGGGGGAATCTTTTTTTATTTAAGGTGCTTAGAAATGTCATGTTATATGACATCAATTCCGTCATATAAACTTCAAGTATTTTTTCTTTCCTGTGCCTTGGACATGTTGTTGTTGTTGTTGTTGTTATGTGCCGTCGAGTCGTTTGTGACTCATAGCGACCCTATGTACAACAGCCCTAAACTCCGTTCTGTCCTGTGCCAATCGCACTGTCTCTGACACTCCCATCCCAATTATCCCAGTCACTGAATCAATCCACCTCATAGAGGGCCTTCCTCTCCTGCGCTGTCCCTCCACCCTCCCAAGCATGATGTCCCTCTCTAAGGACCGGTCTCTCCTGACAACATGTCCAAATTATGTTAGACAGAGCCTCAGAATCCTTGCCTCCAAGGAGCTACCCGGTTTAACCCTTTCCAGGACAAATCTGTTTGTTTTCCCAGCAGTCCATGGTATTCTCAATACTCTTCTCCAGCATCACAGCTCAAAGGCATCAATTCTCCTTCTATCCTCCTTGGTCATTGTCCAACTCTCTGATGCATAACAAGTGATTGCGAAGACCATAGCCTGTATCAGATGCACCTTAGTATCCAGAGAGACACCATTGTTTTTAGTTGACATCAAGCCTGCTCCAGTTCATGGCAACTTTATGTGAAACAGAATGAGCTTTCCAGTCCCATACTCTCTCATGATCTTTGGTGTGTTCGAGTTTGTCAGTGTGGCTATGTCATTGTGTGACACTAAACATTTCCTTTCTTTACTTTTAAAAAATTTATTATTAATTTCAATGAAAATTTATAGAGACTTTGGATTTCCATTCATTCACTGTTGTACTTTTCTCCTCTCCCAACCCTCCCCCCTAGTATACTACCCTGTTGGAAAAGTAAAAGAAAAATTCTTTCATTGTTTTACAATCCCTACCCCCAGGTACTAGGGATATTATAGCTAATGTAAGATGGATCTTGGCAGAAAGCAAGGAATACTAGAAAAATGTCTATCTGTGCTTCATTGACTATGCAAAGGCTTTTGACTGTGTAGATCACAACAAGCTGTGGCTGACTCTGAGAAGAATGGGAATTCCAGAACATTTGATCATGCTAATGCGAAACCTATACTTGGACCAAGAGGCAGTCGTCAGAACAGAGCCGGAAGACACTGGATGGTTGAAAATCAAGAAAGGGGTCCATCAGAGATGTATTTTGTCTCCATACCATTTCAATCTGTATGCAGAAGAGATCATCTGAGACGCTGGGCTGTACAAGGAGGAATATGGCATCAGGATTGGTGGAAGAATCATCAACAACCTGTGTTGTGCAGATGACACAACCCTGCTTAATGAAACGGAGGAGGACCTGAAGTGCTTGCTGTAGAAGGTCAAGGACTGCAGTCTTTAATATGGACTGAGGCTCAATATCAAGAAAACATAGATTCTCACCACTGGGCCGATTGGCAGCTTCAGTATGGACGGTGAAGAGATTGAGATAGTTAACAGTTTTAGTTTGCTTGGCTCCACAGTCAACACTCTTGGTAATAGCAGCCAGGAAATCAGGAGATGAATTGCATTGGGAAAGTCAGCTGTGAGGGACCTCTCAAGAGTACTGAAGTGCAACGACGTCAGGCTGGAGACTAAGGTGCG
>NW_006400183.1:702771-704083 GCF_000299155.1 Elephantulus edwardii | reverse complement strand
GAGACTTCACTCAGCATAATGTCCTCCATGGTTACCCATTTTGAATAATATTGCATGAGTTCCTTGTTTTTCAATGCAACATAGTATTCCATTGTGTGAATATACCACAGCTTCTCTATCCATTCATTTGCTGATGGGCACTTAGGTTGTTTCCAACTCCTTCCTATTGTGAACAAAGTCACAATAAACATGGGTGTGCATATATCTGCTTGAATGTCAGTTATGGTCTCTTTGGGGTTTATTCCCAGTAGTGGAATTGCTGGGTCAAATGGTATCTCTATTTGCAACTTTTTAAGAAAGCACCATACTGCTTCCACAGTGGCATTGCACCATTTTACACTCCCACCAGCAGTAAATAAGGATTCCAGTTTCTCCACAACCTCGCCAGTCCTTGTTGGTTGCTGTTCTGTTAAATTTTGCTAGTCTTACTGGGGTGAGATGATAACTCATAGTTGTTTTGATTTGCATCTCTCTTAGAGCTAGGGAATTTGAACATTTCTTCATATGCTTGTTAGCCATCAAATGTCTTCTTCGGTGAAGTGTCTGTTCATAACCTGTGCTCATTTTTCTATTGCATTATTTACCTTTATCTTGTTGTGGTACTCAAGTATTTTTTAAATTCTGGATATAAGTCCCTTATCTGATATGTCATTACCAAATACTTTTTCCCAGTCTGTGGCTTCGTTTTTTACCCTGTTGGAGAAGTTTTTGGATGTGCATAGGGATTTGATTCTTAGAAGATCCTATTCATCTATTTTATCTTCTCCTTGTTGTAGGACCTTTATTTTCTCTTACCTTCTACTTTACCAAACATTAAGGCTTTACTTGTTATATTATGCAATCAAGAATATCTTTGGTTGTAGAAGGCAATGAAAACACTTCAAGATGTTTCTGTTTCTATTTCTTCTGCATGGAAAAGTTTTGTAAAGGCTTTATTTTTAGTTAATCTACTAGTTTAAATATGAAAAACTGATTTCTTAGATTTTCTCATATTTTGCAGTTAGCTCTTTCTTGGGGGAAGAAATATATTTCTTAAAGTAGCTTCATTATATTCTCTGTCAATATATCTCAATTTTTAATTAAGTCAAGCTTATTTTCTATTTATAGCAGTTATAATTTTTGATATGAAGAATAATCAACTAACCAGTTATGAAATGTAAACAGGAATGTCATTCTTTAAAAGAATAAATTATTAAAATATAACAATCACTGAAAACATTATACAGTTGTGTCTTTTGTAAAACTGCAATTTTATTAAATACTTGAGTATTTGCTTATAGGCATAAAAACTAAGAAATTCATGTAAAGAACT
>NW_006400183.1:695589-702671 GCF_000299155.1 Elephantulus edwardii | reverse complement strand
GTCTTGAATTCCAATGAGTAAAATTAAATTAGCAAAGTCACCTTGCTAACAAAGTAAAAAATGCTTTCTCAAATGCAAAAAACTAATAAACTTGAAAGGAAAAAATAATCATCCTTGCTGTCAAGAACTTAAGATTTAAGCAATATGATATATCACTTTGCACCAAAGACTGATGGGGAAATTTGCTAAGAAGTGTAATAAAAGATATTTAAAATACTGGAAATATCTTTAGTGATCAACTACAGGGGACTGTTTGGATAAATGATGCCATTACTATAGAAATAGTCCAGCTTTCTGACACATAGCAAGTAATTGCAAAGACTATGGCCTGGATCACGTGCACCTTGGACTCCAGACTGGCATTGCTGTTCTTCAGTACTCTGGAGAGGTCCCTGACTGCAGACTTTCCCAATGCATTTTGTCTTTTCATTTCCTGGCTGCTGGTACCAACAGTGTTGATTGTGGATCCAAGCAAACTAAAGCTGTTAACTATCTCAATCTCTTCAACATCTATCATAATGCTACCAATTGACCCAATGGTGAGAATCTTTGTTTTCTTGATGTTGAACTTCAGTCTATATTGAATGTTGCAGCCCTTGACCTTCTGCAGCAAGTACTTCAGGTCCTCCTCAGTTTCAGCAAGCAGGGTTATGTCATGGGCATAATGTAGGTTGCAATGAGACAATGACTAGGAATGATAGAAAAAGAATTGATGTCATTAAGCTGTGGTGCTGGAAAAGAATATTTAATATACCATGGACATCCAGAAGAACAATCAGATTTAACCTAGGGAGGGTGAAACCAGGCTGCTTCTTGAAGGCAAGGATTCTGAGGCTTTGTCTGACATACTTTGGGCATGTTGTAAGCAGGAACCAGTCCTTGCAGAGGCACATCATGGAAGGGTGGAGCGACAGTGCAAGAGAAGAAGACCCTCGAGGAGATAAATTGATTCAGTGACTCAGGTAATGAGGGTAGGTGTGTCAGAAACAATAAAGATAGCACAGGTTAAAAAGGATTTAGGGCTGTTGTATATATGGTCACTAAGAGTAGCAAGCAACTCAATGGCACATAACAACAGCAACAACTACAGGAATATTATTCGGACTGTAATACATTTGGGGGCGGGGGCAGAATTTTTAAACCAAAGCAAATTCTTACAATGTCATACTGAGTGGAGGAAAATGAAATATAAAATTTTAAACATATTATTATTTAGATTGCATGATTGTATGTACTCGGAAGGAAATACTAACAACAAATCAATCCGTGTAAGTGCAGGGTTTGCTTCTATGGTACAGATATATCTTTTGCTTTTCTTTATTTGTGTCTGTTTTCTAAATATTCTACAATGATGCTTCTTTGCTATTCAAAAAATTAAAGTCACAGAAATAGATTATTTCTAGAACAAACTATCAATATCTCCAATAGAATACAGAAGAAGTTTTATGACATCCTGCTGTATGCTTGCTTGGTATCACCCAGGCCTCCCAGATGATTAGCCTTCTTCATTAACAACATAGAATGTTCTTACGTGTTTCCCTGCAGGCATGTACTATACTGATTACCCACTATCATGAACAACCAGAGCTGCCAAGAACAATTCCTCTTACTGGGTTTCTCAGATAAACCCAAACTAGAAAAGATTCTCTTTTTGTTTGTCCTCATCTTTTACCTCGTGACTTTAGTGGGCAACATTGTCATTATCTTGGTCTCCCGCTTGGACCCGAGCCTCCATACACCTATGTACTTCTTCCTCACTAATTTATCATTCTTAGATCTCTGCTTTACCACCAGCTCCATCCCCCAGCTGCTTTTCAACTTGGGCGGCTCAGACAAGTCCATCAGTTACACTGGTTGTGCCATTCAGCTCTTCATGTTCCTGGGACTGGGTGGCACTGAATGTGTCCTCTTAGCAGCCATGGCTTACGACCGCTTCACAGCCATCTGCAAGCCCCTTCACTATACTGTCATAATGCATCCTCAGCTTTGTTGGGCGTTGGTGTCTGTGGCCTGGGGGGTTGGGCTCCTTAACTCCCTGGTTATGTCTCCAGTGACAATGAAGCTACCACGATGTGGAAGATGTAAGGTTAAACATTTTCTCTGTGAGATGCCAGCTCTGATAAAAATTGCCTGTGTGGACACAGTCGCAGTGGAGAGTACTGTTTTCATCTTATCAGTGATAATTGTCCTAGTGCCCTTGTCCCTTATCCTCATCTCTTACAGCTACATTGCTTTAGCTGTACTAAGAATCAAGTCTGCTGCAGGAAGAAGGAAGGCTTTCAACACATGTGGGTCCCATCTCACGGTAGTTGCTTTGTTTTACGGGAATATTATCTATATGTATATGCAACCAGGAAACAATTCTTCTCAAGACCAAGGAAAATTCCTAACCCTCTTCTACAATTTGGTGACCCCTATGTTGAACCCTGTTATCTACACATTGAGAAACAAGGATGTAAAGGGTGCACTTAAGAGGCTTGTGTCTAGAAAATAAAATGGCAGTAACTATCTCTCTAAGGTGGCTACTTCAACTTATTTGATGGAACTAATTCCTGAAGTGAAGTTTTAAAATTCATTTAAATATCTTCATCTACACAATAAGAACCTTCATGAGTGAGACTTGGGAAAATATGATAATGATTAGCTTGAATATAGGTAAAACTGAATTTGCATAACTTCAAAAGTCTGATATGTCAAAACTTTTTTTTCTCTTCCTTTCCAAGTTGGCCATAACTATGTAAAAATGCAACAAGATCATAAATTGATGCGACAATATTGTGGATCAACTAATATAAATTATATCTTAAGAAAATCCTATTATGAACTTGTTTTTAATCAATATTTTGAATAGATATAATTTTATCATTCATTTAAGGAAACAGAATATCAACATATTTACATTACCTTCTGTTTGACAGGCAGATAACAATTATCTAGAGAGATAAAGCCTGATAGATAGAACCTATGACACAATTTAAATTATCTTAACTTAAACACTGTTTAATTGCTCAACTATATTTAAATTATCTGGAAACCAACCACTTGGCCAACTGACTGGAAGAGATCTATATTTGTTCCCATTCCAAAGAAGAGTAACCCAACAGAGCTTGGAAACTATAGAACAATATCATTGATTTCACATGCAAGCAAGATTCTACTGAAAATTATCCAAAAACGACGGGAACAGCATATCAGCAGAGGGGATCATGGTACTATGGATATTGCAGCAAATGTTAGATGGATCTTAGCTGAAAGCAGGGAATACCAGAAGAATATCTATCTGTGTTTCATTGATCATGCAAAGGCGTTTGACTGTATGGATCATAGCAAACTGTGGCTGACTTTGAGAAGAATGGGAATCCCAGAACACTTGATCATGCTAATGTGAAACCTATGCTTGGACCAAGAGGCAGTCGTCAGAACAGAGCAGGGCAACAATGCATGGTTCAAAATTGGGAAAGGTGTACGCCAGGGATGTGTCCTATCTCCATACATTTTCAACCTGTATGCAGAACAGATTATCCAAGAGGCTAGGCTCTATGAAGAGAAATATCAGGTCAGGATTGGTGGAAGATCTATCAACAATCTGCGTTATACAGATGACACAAACCTGCTTGCTGAAACTCAGGAGGAGTAAATGCTTGCTGAAGAGGGTCAAGGATTGCAGCCTTCAATATGGATGTAGGCTCAATGTCAAGAAGACAAAGATTCTCACCACTGGACCAATCGGCAGCATCAGGATGGATGGTAAAGAGATTGGATTGTTAACAACTTTAGTTAGCTTGGCTCCATGGTCAACACTCTTGGCACCAGCAGCCAGGAAATCAAAAAATGTAATGCAATGGGAAAGTCTGCTATTAGGGACCTCTCCAGGGTATTGAAAAGCAATGGTGTCACTCTGGAGACTAAGGTACATCTGATACAGGCTATGGTCTTTGCAATCACTTGTTATGCATCAAAGAGTTGGACAATGACTAGGGAGGATAGAAGGAGAATTGATGCCTTTGAGTTGTGGTGCTGGAGAAGAGTATTGAATGTACAATGGACTGCCAAGAAAACAAATTCATCCTGCAGAAGGTTAAACCAGGCTGCTCTTTGGAGGCAAGGATTCTGGGGCTTCATCTGACATACTTTGGACATGTTGTAAGGAAGGATAGATAGGTCCTTGGAGAGGGACATCATGCTTGGGAGGGTGGAGGGACGGCATAGGAGGGGAAGACACTCTATGAGGTGGATTGATTCAGTGACTGGGGTAATCGGGATGGGTGTGTGGGAGGCAGTGCGATTGGCACAGGATAGAGCAGGGTTTAGGGCTGTTATACATAGGGTTGCTATGAGTCGCAAGCGACTGGACAGCACATAACAACAACAACAACATATTCCAACAGCAGCAATTCATAGTTGTACTAAATTTGAGAATATTTGTGCTGAAAATGCTTCTGTGTGGTTCTGATATGGATCAAAATTTGAAAATAAGTCATCAATACCAGAACTTTTTAGGAAATGGAGGCACAGTGAACATGGTGTTGTTCTTAAGAGCTGTCAAGTCAATTAGGATGTATAGCGACCCTAGGAACCATGGTTAAATCATACCTTATCTTGTGCCATCCTTATACTCTCTGACACGCTTAAGTAAATATATGTAATTCTCTCTTGTTTCTCACTTACGTGTAGAATTGACAAAGTCAACATGTGAAGTTTGTACCTTTTGAGCTCTGGTGGCCTAGTGGCAAGAAGCTGTGCTGTAGAATATGGTTTGAGGCCACCAGCTGTGTTCCACAGGAGAAGAATGGGCAGTCTCCTGCCCTGTGATTACTGCCTCTGAAAACTCACCAGAGGGTCATCTATGGATCAGGTATGACTCCATAGTACAAAACAACAACAACTCTCTCTATATATGTATGTATATATGTGTATATATTTATACATATGTTGAATGAACATAGGTGTCATCAAACTTTTCAAACAGTAGGGCTAAAGAATTAGTCTTTGGATGTATTGAAATAATCTTGTTGGGATTTCAGTGCAGCTTCTTGCCACTAGGCCACAATACTCCTGAAATATGCTGAAATAGACATAAATGACTTCATTTAAAAATACAAACACTTTACTTACTAGAGGAAAAGGATATATCATCTGATTTTAAAACTCCAGAAAAGTTTATAAATAAACTAAGAAAAGGTTCTCGCTGGCGGGCAGCCGCGCTGTGGGCAGCCGGACAGCGGGCGCCCTCCAGCCCGGCCCTCTCACGCCCTTCCTTCCGTGCCCTCCTTCCTCCCTCATGCTCTCTCACTGTGACCGCACAGTGGACTGGAGGTTGAGCTCCATGGGCTTGGTGGCGGGGCAGGGGCCACTGCATCGCCTCTTCCCTGGGCCCCATTCCCTCCCACCCCCCACCCCCGCCTGGCCTCCACCTGCAGGGCTTTGCTCGGGAAGAGGGGGGAGGCGGTGAGTGGCAGAGCGCAGCAGAGCTGGGATGGTGGTGGAGGTAGTGGTGGTGGCCTTTGATAGATAAAAGAGTGACCCTTCCCTCCCTACACACACACACACACACACACACACACACACACACCCTCCCCCTCAGGTTGACCTTCCTGAGGAGCCTGCCTGGCCTCACTGTGGCGGCAGGTGGCTGAGGTGCCCCGCGGCGAGTGTGGGCGGGGCTGCTGCGGGTGTAGGCCTAGCTCCAGGGAGACTGGCTTGGCTCCAGAGCGAGGCCGGCCACCATGGAAGACAGACGCCTTTCCAGCGGCTCCCGGCAGCGAGCTCAAGGACAGCGAAAGAAGACGGTGTGGACACAGAGCCAGCTGGCCGTCCTGAGGGCGGCATTCGCAGAGAGCCCCTATCCGGGCATAGCGAGCCGAGAGCGGCTGGCCGAGAAGACGGGGCCCAGGAGTCACGGATCCACGTCTGGTTCAAGAATGAGCAGCGATGCAAACGGGCGGCCGAGAGCCCAGCCCTGGCAAGCGCAGGGGAGCCGGCGGCAGGGCGGCCCGAGGAGGCAGCCCTCCTCGCAGGCGGACGGCCATCACAGCCGCTCAGAGCAGGGTGCTGGCGGAAGCCTTTGGCGAGAACCCGTTGCCGGGCTTCGTGGCCAGGCACGAGCTGGTGCGATGCACGGGCCTCCCGGAGGGGTGCGTGCAGGTGTGGTTCCAGAACCGCAGAGCACACAGCAAGGCGGGCCGGCTCCTGGGGTGGTATCGGCGGAGCCCGGCCCTCGGCCCGCAGACCCCTGCCTGGCGCTCCCGCGGCGGCATGCCGGGAGACGGGCCAGAGCCCAGGCCCCCTCCAGGCTGGCCTTGGCCATGGCGCACCGCCCTGCGCTCTCTCGGCCCTGGTGGCCGAGTCGCTGCGTGTCTGGAGGCAGCCAGGGTCCCGGCTGGCCAGGCCCCACTAGGTGTGGCTCAGCCACTCGAGCAGAGTCCCTGGGTCCAGGGGCCGGCTGGCAGCGCCCTGCCCATGCCAGCCAGCGGGTCCCCGCTGCCCGGCTAGCCCCGAGAGGCCGGCAGGAGCCGGCAGGAAACCCAGTCACTGTGCTCCGGTGGATGCCAGCAGGCTCCATCCTGGGGAGCGCCCTCCCTTCCCGGCCCGGGTCAGCATGGGCCGGCCACTGCCGGCCTTGCGCTTCCTGTCCCCGCCAGCTGGGCCCTCTCCGCAGCCCCCCTCAGCGATGCCGAGTACCAAGCCATGCTCGACACGCTCCAGCAGGGCTCTCCCACGCGGCCTTCCCTGGTGCGATGGCTCGAGCAATGCGAAGCCGCCCAGAGCCTCCCTGGCGCCCAGGGCCTGGCCGCAGAGGCACTGCAAGCGCACCAGCACTTGGTGGCTGCTGCCTTCGGCCTCGAGGAACCCCAAGACCAGCCGCGGGAGGCCGCACCGCTGCCCAACGGCGCGTGCCCACGCCCCTGGCCCCCGGGGCTCGCAGGACAGGGCCGCGAGGGACTCCCGCAAGGGGGTAAAGAAGCTGGAAACCCAGGCCTCCCGCCAGGGAACAACCTGGCAGGGCCCCTTTGGAATCACCGAGCAGAGGGACGCCGCCCCCGGCATCTGAACCTCATTCAAGCTGTGTTTCTGCTCGCTCC
>NW_006400183.1:693922-694750 GCF_000299155.1 Elephantulus edwardii | reverse complement strand
CGTGCCCTCCTTCCTCCCTCATGCTCTCTCGCTGTTCGCCTCGCCCCTGGCCACATCTTTCTTATCCTGCCTTGCCAAACCCTAACCCTAACCCTAACCCTAACCCTAACCCTAACCCTTCCCCAGCCAGGCTCACTCACCCCACTTGGCCCTGGCCCTGGCCTCCCCAGCCAGGTTCGCCCCGCCCCTGGCCAAATCTTTCTTAGCCTGCCTTGCCGGGCTCTCCTACGTCGCCTGGCCCTGGCCCCGCCCTCCCAGCCAGGCTCGCCCACCACGCCTGGCCCTCTCCCCGCCCTTCCCAGCCAGGCTCTCCCACCTCGCCTGGCCCTGGCCCTTGCCTCCCCAGCCAGACTCTCCCCGGCCCTGGCCACATCTTTCTTAGCCAGCCTTTCCAGCCTCGCCCACCCCGCCTAGCCCTGGCCCCGCCCTCCCCAGCCAGGTTCGCTCCACCCCTGGCCACATCTTTCTTAGCCTGGCTTGCCAGGCTCGCCAACCCCGCCTGGCCCTGGCCCCGCCTTCCCCAGCCGGGCTCGCCCACCCCGCCTGGCCCTGGTCCCGCCCTCCCCAGCCTGGCTCGCCCACCCAGCCTGGCCCTGACCTCCCCAGCCAGGCTCGCCCTCCCCGGCCACATCTTTCTTAGCCTGCCTTTCCCGCCTCGCCCACCACGCCTGGCCCTGAACCAGCCTTCCCCAGCCAGGGTCGCCCACCCCGCCTGGCCCTGGCCCCGCCCTGCCCTGCCAGGTTCTCCCCGCCCCTGGCCACATCTTTCTTAGCCTGCCTTGCCAGGCTCACCTACCCCACTTGGCCCTGGCCCTGCCCTCCCAGCCA
>NW_006400183.1:691383-693822 GCF_000299155.1 Elephantulus edwardii | reverse complement strand
CGCCCCCCATGCCTGGCCCTCTCCCCGCCCTCCCCAGCCAGGCTCGCCCCGCCCCTGTCTACATCTTTATTAGCACACACACAGAGCCAAGCAGCAAATTCAGTGTGCATTCATTTCAGACAAAGATTCCTGTATAAAACAGACCTGAACCAAATGAGAGCATCAAGAAAAAGAAACAGAAATTAATGTGACACAGAGATGAAATACGTTTAAGCACAATAGAGACTCAGAGTAGTGCTGGGTTGGAAGATGTTTTCTTCTGTTGCATTTGTTGTTGTTGTGATCAGGTGCTAGCAAGTTGAGTATGACCCATAGTCACCCTATGAACAACAAATTCAAACCTTGTCCTATCCTGTGACAGCCTCACACTTCTTGACACACTAGAGCCTATTGCAGTAGTCACAATGTCACTCCATCTGATTGAGGGACTTAGGGATACAATTAGTTGTAAACAAACAAATGATATATAATAAGAACAACAAATTTCATGGGACAAGAATGTCTGTCTATATTTCTTAGTGGGATTAGCTGTTGAATTAAAGCTACCAACAATTCAATTAGTATTTAAAGGTGTAAACTGCCACTCCTAAATATCACATGTTGTTGTTATGTGCCGTTGAGTCACTTGCAACGTATAGAAACCCTATGTACAACATCCCTGAAACCTGTTTTATCCTATGTCAACATTACTGTTTCTGACACAACTGGACCCATTATCCTAAGTCACTGAATCAATCTATTCCATCGATGGTCTCCCTCTTTCTCTGTCCCTTCCAAGCATGATGTGCCTCTCCAAAGACTGGTCCCTCCTCACAACATGCCCAAAATATGTCAGATGTATCCTCAGAACCCTTGCCTTCAAGGAGCAGCCTGATTTCATCCTCTCTAGGTAAAAAATGTTTGTTTTCCTGAAATTATAGTCCATGGTATATTAAACACTATTCTCCAGCACTATACATAGATCAAAGGTTTCAATTCTCTTTCTATCATCCCTTGCCATTGTCCAGCTCTCTCACACATAGTGAGCAATTGCAAAGACTATGACCTGAATCAGGAGTATCTTAGTCTCCAGAATTATTTCATTGCTCTTCAATACTCTGAAAAAGTCCCTGACAGCTGACTTTCTCAGTGCATTTTATTACTTGATATCCTGGCTACTAATACGAAGAAAGTTGATTGTGGAGCCAAGCAAACTAAAGCTGTTAAAAATCTCAATCTTTTCACTATCTATCATAATACTGCCAATTACCTCAATGGTGAGATGCTGAGCTTCAATCCATAGTAAAAACTGTAGTCCTTGATCTTCTGCAGCAAGCGCTTCAGGTCCTGCTAAGTTTCAGCAAGCAGGGTTGTGTCATCTGCATAATGCAAGTTTTTGATGAGTTTTCCTCCAACCCTGATGTCTTATTCCTCCTCATTCAGCCCAGCCTATTGGATGATCTGTTTTTCATATAGATTGAAAAGGTGTGAAGACACAATACATCCCTTGCGGACATCCTTCAAGATTTTGAACTGTGCAGTGTTTCCTTGCTCTGTTCTGATGACTGCCTCCTGGTATAGTTACAGGTTTCACTTAAGCACAATCTATTGTTCTGACATTTCCATTCTTCTCAGAATCAACCACAGTCAAATGCCTTTGCATAGTAAGTGAAACACAGATAGACATCCCTCTGGTACTCTCTGCTTTCAGCCGAGATCCATCTAAAATTAGCTATAATATCCTTAGTACCACGGCCTCTTCTAAATCTAACCTGTACTTCTGTTGATGTACTGCTCCAGTCACTTTTGGATAATTTTTGACAGAATCTTGCTTCCATGTTTAATAATTTCTGCACTCTATCAGGTCACCTTTCTTCGAAATAGTAGCAAATTTGGATTTCTTCCAGTCAGTTGGCCAGGTGGTTGTCCTCCAGAGTTCTTGGCAAAACTTAGTGAGCACACCCAAGGCAATGTCCATTTGTTGAAATACATCTATTGATATTCCATCAATTCCTGTATAAGAACCTAGAAATAAGAATGCTTCTCTTTTGGTAAAAATCCTAATTTTTTAAAAATCACACATGCAAGATTATTCATTTCATACCATAGTCTATAAAATCAACAATTCATAGTATATACATATTTGATTTTTTTCCACACAGCTATATGAGTCCTCTCTTAATAGTTGAATGCACTGATGGTGGAAGTACATCTATACATTAAGCTCTAAAATATAAAAACAAAAAAAACCCTATGTGAATGTTATATGTCCATCAGCTATGAGGAGTAGATACTAAAGAGCTGAACAGAAGATTCCAAAAGGCTGCTTGGAATGACAAAGCAAAATACTACAATGAAATGTGCGAGGAGCTAGAGTCGGAAAATCAAAAGGGCCGAACTCGCTCAGCATTTCTTAAGCTCAAGGAACTGAAGAACAAATTCAAAACTAGAGTTGCTGTA
>NW_006400183.1:662946-689912 GCF_000299155.1 Elephantulus edwardii | reverse complement strand
AAGACCCTCTATGAGATGGATTGATTCGGTGACTGGGGTAATTGGGATGGGTGTGTCAGAGGCGGTGCGGTTGGCGCAGGATAGAGCAGGGTTTAGGGCTGTTGTGCATAGGGTTGCTATGAGTCGAAAACAACTCGACAGCACATAACAAGAAAAGGTAGGACTTAAATAATAAGATCATAGATTGTTATATCGTAATGACCATACCATTTTTAAGAAACTAAACTAAACCTTCCATTAACATACACTTTAAAAACAAAGATTGACCAATTAATTTGATGCAGGAGCAGAGGGTGGGAAAGAAATTTGTCTATACATATTTAAGAGAAATACATTAAAAACATTTGGTGGTGGTATTGTCATTGAAAATTTCCATTGACTCACCTGTAGATCTGAATCCTATCCTGTGCCATCCTTATCATCTCTGATATACTTTATCAGTCACTGTATCAATCCATCTTTTTGAGGGACTTCCTTTCTTTTGATGACTTTCCACCTTCCCAAGTATGATATCTTTTTCCTAGGACAGGCCTCTCCTAACAACATGCCCACAGTTTGTGATTCTAAGTTTAATAACTTCAAGAAACACCTTGGTTGCACTTTCTCTAAGATGTATTTGTTTATACTTTTGGCAGTTTGAACTATTCATTACTCTTCTCCAACACCATGACTTAAAGGTATCCATTCTCCTTCTGTCATGCTTTTTCATTGTTCAACTTTCAGAAGCAGAGTATGTAATTGAAATGACTGTGGCTTGAGTCAGTTGCAATTTAATCTTTAAATTGTCACCCATACACAAGGGAAATCTGTTAATACAACTATTATATAAGCTAAAGCCAAAGATGAGGAAATTGAGGATTTTTACCAACTTTTGCAGTCTGAAGTTGATTCAACATGCAATGAAGATTTGTTAATAATAACTGATGAAGTACTGGTAGACAGAAATTATGGACTTGGTGACAAAAATGTGGTTGAAGATCAAATTACTGAATTTCATGTAATCGGTGATTTATTTATTGCAAATAATAAAGACATAGGAACAAAAAAATTAGCAAAAAGTTTTACATTAGTCTTGTTTTGTGTAAGCAAAATAGCTTGGTAATGGCATGACAACAGGAAATGAGTCAGTGGAATAGAATTGAGAACCCAGAAATAAATTCATCCACCTGTGGACAGCTGCTCTATAGAAGAAATCCATTAAGTGGGGAAAGGGCAATTTTTTTTTTTAACAAATAGTTCTGGCAAAACTGGATATCTATCAGCAGAACATTGAAACAAGACCCACACCTAGCAACACATAGAAAAACAAATTCAAGCCATAGAACTAAAAACTATACAGCTTGTTGTTGTTTTTCTTTTTAGATGCTGTTGAGTCAAGTAAATGCATAGAGATCCTATGAACAACAGACCTGGAACTCTGGCCCAACCTGTACCATCTTCACCATTTCTGAATCATTTAAGTCCATCACTTCAGTCACTGTGTCAATCCATCTCATTGAGGGTTTTCCCCTCTTTCTCTGTTCCTCTACCTTTCCAAGCATATTTCTTTCCAAGGAATAGCCTTTCATAGAAACATGCCCAAAATATGAGAGATAAAGCTTTACCAGCCTTGCCTCCAAGGAGCACTCTGGCTGCACTTTTACTAAGACATGTTTGTTTTTTTGACAGTCCATGGACTCTTCAGCACTTTTCTCCAATACAACAACTCAAATGCATCAAAAATCTTTTTCTGTCATTCTTATTAATTGTCCAATATTTATAAGCATAGCAAGTAATTTAAAAGACCATGGCCTGAATCAGACACATCTTAGTCTTCAAGCTGACATCATTGCTTCTTGATAGTTTGGAGAGATCTCGGACAGTGGACTTTCCCAGCACAGTATGTCTCCTGATCTCCTAACTGCTGATACCAAAGAGTGTTGATTGTGAATGCAAGTAAGATTAAATCACTGACAAAATTTCAACCTTTTCTCCATCTATTATTATGATACCTACAGTTTGAAAATGTCTTTTTGATGCTGAGATGCAGTTCATATTGAAGGCTGTAGTTTTTTTATATTCTGCATGTTTTGATCTTCTAAATGTTTCAAGTTCACCTCCCTTTCAACAAGCAAGATTATGTCATCTGCATAATGTAGGTTGTTGAAGAGTCTTCTTCCAATTTTGAATTCATATTTCTCTTCATAGTATTCAGCTTCATTGCACATTGCCACAAATGACGGCAAAATGTGTTTCTAAGCACAGTCGTCAATTTAGAAGTGAGTGACAATGTGTTAATAATATAAAGACATGAAGAAAGAATACAACCCTGATGAACACCTTTTCTGATTTTAAACTATGCAGTGTAATTTTGTTCTGTTTGGACAACAGCTTCTTGGTCTAGGCATAGGCTTCACAAGAGCACAACTGGGATTCTCATTTTTCTCAAAGTTAGCCTTAATTTGTTATGATCCACATAGTCAAATGCCCTTGCATAGTCAATACAATTATAAATAAAGATTGGATAACAATAAATAAAAATTATACCTAACTATAAAGAATGCATATATTTTTATATAAAGATAATGAAGAAAAAAGTAGGGCAAACATAAGAGCCTTATTTTTTATTATTATATAATTTATCAAATATAATTGATGTGCAATCAACAGAGCATGAACTAGATGATAGAAACCTCATAAAAAAATAAATCCTTCTGTGGCTTGAAAGATATCTCCAAAAGATATCCTATAGACTAGGAAAAAATATTTAGCAATGATCCTCTTGAAAAGGAATTACTCTCTAAAATTTGTAAAAAACTATAACATCAACAAAAAATATAAACAACTCAATTACAAAATGGTCAGCAGATGTGGGGTTTATCTTTCAATATGGCTTTTACTAGCCATCTGAATCTGGCCTAACCTTGTAGACAGGTAGAACTATGTGAATGGGAGGTGTCAGTCTATCTACAAGGGGACTGTCTGATTCACCATTCTGCAAGAGGATTGGCCAGTCTCCACAATCTACAAGGGGATTGACTAGTCTCACCAATAAATTGAATAACTGTAGCAACAGAGACAGATCTTCTAATCCCATTGAAGAGAAAGTAAAACAATGTAGGACAACCTTCCTGTTCTAGCTATACCTATGACAGCAATGCCTACAGCCAAACTGGAAACTTGGGACTTGAGATGAGACCTTGGGGAGGTGGAGGGGTGGGGTGGGTGGGAGGCAATATTGGCAGGACTGAGAAGTTTGTTGGACCATTGGGGTGGGAATCCAATATTAGCAGGACTGAGAACTTTGTTAGACAATTGGGATAGGAAGCCAATATTGACAGGACCGAGAACTTGGCAGCAATGGCCAAAAAGCCATGAGGCTTGAGGCTGAGATGCTTACATGCACATTTCTGGAGCTGTCTTGCCTGTATTTCATTATTAATCTGGATTATAACCTTTTGATTTCTCCAATATGGTTCTGTGTGGTCTGTGAGCTATCACTTCAGATTTCAGACCCAGCAAAGCATAAGATTGGTGTTTAGAGGGGTAGAAAGAGATATGGGACATGTCTGAATCATGAGAATTGGGTTTGTGTTATTCATGTGGTTGAAAGGGACAGTTCCCCTTTGGTAAATATCAGAAACGGCAATCCTCATGTGGGCTTTGCTTTTTTTACAGATAACATGAATAGACACTTCACCAAAGAAGACACTGAGGTAGCCAAAAACAGATAAAGCAATGTTCAAGATCATTAGCTGTTAGAGAGAGATAAAAAACAAGACAACAATGAGATCTCATCTCACTCTAGCAAAAGTAGTAGCCTTCATGTTGTTGTTGTTAAGTGCCGTCAAGTCACAGGCGACTCATAGCTACCCTATGAAGGAGAGTCCTCAACATGTGTGTCTCTCATCCTCTCTCCAGTATTCATTAAGATATTAAAAAAAAATCTAGTGAGAGTGTGGAGAGAATGGAACTTTCATACAACATTGGTTGGAATGTAAAATGATACAACTACTTTGTAAAGCTATTTGATGCCACTTTAGAAAGTTCGGACTAGAAATATCATTTTATCGAGCAATTCCTCCACTAGGTATATAACCCAAAGAAAAGAGAGCTGTGACACAAACTGAAATACACACATTCATGTTTATTACAGCATTATTTCCAATAACAATGAAGTAGAAACAATTCTAGCATCTATCAACAGATGGATGGCTAAAGAAACTATGGTACATTCACATGATGGAGCATATGCAGCATTAAAAATACTATTAAAAATTTATGAGTGCCTGAGTAGTGCTCCACTGCCTGCTGCTGCCAGGTTGGGGCAGCTTCTGGGCCTGCAGCCTCCCACTTGGCCTGCAGCCTCCCAATTCTCGCGCTGCTGGCTGACAGTATAGGCCCAAGTGAGTGGTCCTGCCTCTGGACATTGTTGATATACTATAACCAAAGCAGCAACCAGTAGAAATGCTCTCTGACAGATGTAGTTGTAACTTACAAAGATTCTGTTCTTGACCTTAAAAGAATTTTAAAAATACTTATCTCACATCCAAGTACTAACCAGACCCAACCCTGCTTACCTTCAAAAAATACTTTTCTAATGGAAAAAAATGGGAGGAAGCTAGTGAACCCAAAGAATGTATGGGAGGGAAAAAAGAATCAAAATTAGCTAGTATCCAAATTCTTCTGGAGGAAGAGGTGGAAAAAAGATTATTTTCTCTGGTGGTTCAGATTCCAAAAGGGTAACTTTCCATGGGATGACAAGGAATTCATCATATATTTTCTTTAGACTGCTCTATTTTGGAGTGGTATCATGTTTTGCCTCCTATTCAAAGGCTCTGGGAGAGATATTACTTGGAAGGACTTTGTCAATAACTACCTTTCCAAAGGAATACAATTGGAATAGGAGCAGACTTTGCACTATGTATTTTCAACCTCTCTCTCAAAAATATATCCTTTGTAATTGGGAAACTAGAGATGAACAAAACAAAACAAATTTAGATAAACTGGAAGTCATCAATAAGCATTTTGTTCAAGTGACATTTATACCTGGAAAATCTCCTGTTGATGGGCAATACATCTGGTTTAATATTGATAATATGGATACATTTGAGAAGAATCTGGAAACTTTAAAACAAGAATTGTTCATAGGAGAGACTAGATTCCCTGTTGTCTACATTGCTAAAAGTGCCAGTTCTTCTCTTTTAAGAAAATGTTGCCTACATTCCTCTTAATTGCATAATTTAAAAAGATGGCCTCCTGGCAATGACTGAACAGACTTGGATATGGATGGACGCTCCAGTGCCAGGGGAATCACAGCCAAGATCTTGATGGATGAGATAGATGTGAAATTTAAAGATGTGGCTGGATTTGGGGAAGCCAAATTAGAGATAAAGGAATTTGTAAATTTCTGGGAAAATCCAGATCAGTATCAAGACATAGGAGCAAAAATCCCAAAAGGTGACATTCTCATTGGTCCTCTAGACACTGAGAAAACACTGCCAGCTAAAGTCACAGTTGGAGAAGCCAATGTTCCTTTCATCACAGTTAGTGGTTCTGAGTTTTTGGAGATGTTAGTGTGGATCCAGCAAGAGTCTGAGACTTATTTGCCCTTCCTTGTTCAGAGTAATGCTCCCTGTATTCTTTTTATTAATGAAATAGACACCATGGGAAGGAAGAGAGGAAGAGGCAACTTTGGAAAGCAAATTGAACAAGAGAATACACTCAACCAAATCCTTGTGGAAATGTATATATTTAACACAACAACAAGTGTCATCATTTTGGCTGGCATCAATAGGCAAGAAATCCTGGACCCTGCCCTAATAAAGCCAGAATGTTTTGACAGACAGATCTTTATTGGACCACCAGATACAAAAGAAAGAGCCTCTATTTTCAAAGTCACCTCAGACCACTAAAACTGACTAGTGCATTAGAAAAAGAAAAATTGGCAAGAAAATTTGCATCTTTAATGTCAGGGTTTTCAGGAGCTGACGTTGCTATGTCTGTAATGAAGCTCCTTTAATTGCCAGGCACCTCTTGGACTCCATAAACCTGAAACACTTTGAACAAGCAATTGAACAAGTAATTCATGGCTTAGAGAGAGAGAGAGAAATACCAGGTTCTGAAGCCCAAGGAGAAGAGAGATTTCCTCTCACCTTTCACATCATGGGGATATGGTATTAGGGAAACCTTACAGTAAAGCTACCTCAATATCGATAGATGATGAAGTACAAATATATAATTGTGATGCTTATAAAAGGACAGTATAGCTCCCCACAGAAAAGAAAGCAGATGTGGAGAAGGTTGCTCAACTATTATTAGAAAAATAAGTATTATATAAGACTGATACAATTGAACTTTTGGGACACAAACCTTTTATTAGAAAAATCAACCCATGAGGAGTTGTGGAAGGAACTGGCAACTTAGATAAGGACACCTCACTTTCAGAAGGCCTGAAGGACTGGAACAAAGAAAGAATGAAGAGTAAAGACGAATCCACTAAGGAAAAAGAAAGTGCCAATCAGATCAAAGGACAAATGTCCTTTGATTTTCCCTGT
This sequence comes from Elephantulus edwardii, assembly GCF_000299155.1. Classification (NCBI taxonomy): domain Eukaryota; kingdom Metazoa; phylum Chordata; class Mammalia; order Macroscelidea; family Macroscelididae; genus Elephantulus; species Elephantulus edwardii. The sequence continues at coordinate 683,376 of NW_006400183.1, read as the reverse complement.
TGATGTTTCAATTTGCACACTTTTGGCTTTCTTTAATTGTTTTTGGTGAAACACTCTTCTAGGTTGTATAGCCCTGGTGTGTCCACTTGCCACACAGAGGTAACTTGTGGTCGCTGTGAAGCTAAATACTGTGACACTGACGTCTCAAATGAAATAATGGTCACCCATGGTGGACAGTGTTTGGTGGTGCTTCCCAGCTAAAACAAGCTTGGAAGCAGGAGTGGCATCCACTTCTGTAAATAGCTTGCCTCGGAGAAACCCTATGAAAATGGAGAAAGGACAAAAGCCACGCAACTGTAGAGGACTTTCATAGAGTAGCTATGAGTTGCCTATGACTCAATGGCACTTAACAACAACATTATTAATTTTAATGAAAATTTACAGAGATTTTAGATTTCCATTCATTCATTGTTGGCTCTTCTCTTTGAAAAGTAAAAGAAAAAACCTTTCATTGTTATACAATCCTTCCCCCCAAGTCAACTCCAATATGCAGCCTTCGTTTTGGACTCATGTCATGACAATAATACCTAATCATATATACCTTTCAAACAGTTCTCTCTTCACCTATTTCAATGCAGTATACATAATTTACCCCATCTTTCTCAGTCTTCCCCCCCTCCCCAGCCCCTATGTCAGTCCGATTTTATAACAGTGACACCATGCAGTATTTGTCCTTTTATGACTAAGTTATTTCACTCAGCATAGTGTCCTCCAGGGTCATCTATTTGGAATAATATTTCATGAGTTCCTTGTTTTTCAATAGATCATAGTATTTCATTATGTGAACATACCACAGCTTCTCTATCCATTTGTTTGTTGATGGGCACTTGGTTTGTTTCCAACTCTTTACTATTGTGAACAAAGCAACAATAAACATGGGTGTGCATATATCTGTTTGAGTGGCAGTTCTGGTTTCTTTGGGGTAAATTCTCAGTAGTGGAATTGCTGGGTCAAATGGTATTTCTACTTCCAACTTTCTGAGAAAGCCCCATATTGCCTTCCATAGTGGTTGTACCATTTTACACTCTCGGCAACAGTGAATAGGGGGGTCCAGTTCCTCCACAACCTTGCCAGCATTTGTTGGTTGCTATTTTGTTAAATTTTGCTACTCCTACCGGGGTGATATGATATCTCATAGTTGTTTTGATTTGCATCTCTCATACAGCTAGGGCTTTTGAACATTTCTTCATCTGGTGTCTTTTTTGGTGAAGTGTCTGTTCATATCCTGTGCCCATTTTTCAATTGTGTTGTTTACCTTTATCTTGTTGTAGTGCTTGGATATTTTACTTTTTTTCCTTACATAATTTTAATGAGCATTTACAGAGATTTTGGATTTCCATTCATTCATTGCTGCACTTCTCTCCCCCACACCCAGCTCTTGCCCCCACCCCCCAGTTCGCTCTTCTCTTTCAAAAGTAAAAGAAACACTCCTTCCCTGGTACACAATCCCCCTGCACCCCTCCCACTGCCCCAAGTACATTCCACTATGCAACCTTAATTGTGGACTCTTGTGATAACCATAAGACCCTATCATACATCGCTTTTAAATTATTCACTCCCTCATCTGTTTCAGTGCAGTATACACAATTTATCCAGTTTTTCTCAGTCTTACCCCAACCCTGATATCAGTCCCATTTTACAACAGTGGCACCATGCAATATTTGTCCTTTTGTGGCTGAGATATTTCACTCAGCATAATGTCCTCCAGGTTCACCCATTTTGAATAATATTACATGAGTTCCTTGTTTTTCAATGCAGTGTAGTATTCCATTGTGTGAATATACCACAGTTTGTCTATCCATTTGTTTGTTGATGGGCACTTAGGTTGTTTCCAACTCCTTGCTATTGTGAACAGAGCCGCAATAAACATGGGTGTGCATATATCTGCTTGGATGTCAGTTACGGTCTCTTTGGGATATATTCCCAGTAGTGGAATTGCTGGGTCAAATGGTATCTCTATTTGCAACTTTTTGAGAAAGCGCCATATCTCCTTCCACAGTGGTTGCACCATTTTACACTCCCACCAACAGTGAATAAGGGTTCCAGTTTCTCCACAACCTCACCAGCATTTGTTGCTTGCTGTTCTGTTAAATTTTGCTATTCTGACTGGGGTGAGAGGATATCTCATAGTTGTTTTGATTTTCATCTCTCTTAGAGCTAGGGATTTTGAGCACTTCTTCATGTGCTTGTTGGCCATGTGATGTGAATGTCTTCTTTGGTGAAGTGTCTGTGCATATCCTGTGCCCATTTTTCTATTGGATTATTCACTTTTATCTTGTTGTGGTGCTCAAGTATTTTATAAATTCTATATATAAGTCCCTTATCTGACATGTTGTTTCCAAATACTTTTTTCCAGTCTGTGGCTTCACTTTTTACCCTGTTGGAGAAATTTTTGGATGTGCATAGGGATTTGATTCTTAGAAGATCCCATTCATCTATTTTATCTTCTCCTGGTTGTAGATTTTTTAGGATACTTGGAAGACTGTTTATGTTCTGGATTAGGATTACTAGAATTCTTCCCAGCGTTTCTTTAATGAAGTTTATAGTCCTTGGTTTAATCCTAAATCCATGATCCACCTTGAGTTGGTTTTTTTATATGGGGTGAGGTGTGGATCTTGCTTGAGTCTTCTGCAGGTATTTTTCCAATTTTGCCAGCACCATTTGTTAAAATGCTGTCGTTTCCGAAATTAACTGATTTCATTTCCTTGTCAAAAATCAGTTGGCCATATGTAGATGGGCTGATTTCTGGGTTCTCAATTCTATTCCATTGATCTATGTGTCTGTCATTGTACCTGTACCATGCTGTCTTAATGACCACGACAGTGTAGTAGGATTTGAAATCAGGGAGTAAGATGCCTCCTACCTTTTTTCTATTTTTAAGGAGTGCTTTGCTTATTCGGGGCTTCTTTTCATTCCAAATGAAACTGAAGATTACCTTTTCCATCTCCTTGAAGAATGGTATTGGTATTTTTATTGGGATTGCATTATAAGTGTAAGTTGCCTTTGGTAGTATTGCCATTTTCACAATATTGAGTCTTCCTATCCATGAGCAAGGGATATTCTTCCATTTCTCCAGGTCTCTTTTTGTTTCTTGTAGTAATGTTTTATCATTTTCTTTGAATAGATCCTATGTGCTTCTGGTTAGATTTACTCCCAAGTATTTAATCTTGTGATTTGCTATTATGAAGGGTATTGTTTTTCTTAGTTCAGCCTCTGTATTTTCTTTGTCACTGTAGGGAAATCCAACTGATTTTTGTATGTTGATCTTGTATCCGCTACTTTGCTGAATTGGTCAACTACGTCCAATAATTTTCTTGCTGAGTCTTTAGGGTTTTCTAGGTATACTATCATATCATCTGCATAGAGAAATAATTTTCCTTATCTGACATGTCATTACCAAATACTTTTCTCAGTCTATGGCTTCCCTTTTTACCCTGTTTGAGAAGTAAATTGTTTTTTAATTAGCTTACAAATTATCAGACCTAGGTGAAATGGTGAGAAGAGTAGTGCGTAATCTTATGCTATAAAGTCGCAATGGATATGGTAGTGTCATTATCTGAAAGCACAGAATAAAAGGCAAGTTGGGCTTTCCATACAACAGCCTGAGTGGTTACGAGCAAGTTCAGTACTGTGCTGAATCCTTTTGTACCCACAGGAAGATCTGGGACTGATTAGGAGTCAAAAGTAATGAATATGTAAAATCCTGACAACATTGGAGAACAACATTTTCTTTTCATTCTCTATTCTTCATTCCTATTGCTTATCTGTTTTGGAGGGAGGCTCATGGGCTGTGAATTTAAACTCAAGTCCTGAGAAGAATACAATATCCAACCACAAATTGAGATAGTTGGGAAGGAACCTAACTAGAGGCACAAAAATATGAAGAAAACTACAGAACATTTTTGTGGGACATAATAAGAGACCCAAATTAATAGAAAAATGTACCCTGTTCATGGATAAGAAGACTCAATATTGTGAAAATGACAATCCTATAGAATACAATCTACATATTCAACACAATCTCAATGTTGTTGTTGTTGAGTACCATAGAGTTGGAACCAAGCCATAACTGACCCTCCAGTGGATTTTCAGAGTCAGTTAATTACTTGGGAGGAGTGCTCATTCTTCTCCTGCAGAACAGCTGGTAGCCTCAAACTACATACCTTTGGGATTGCAGCTCAGCTTCTTGCTACTAGGCCACCAGTGCTTACTATACAGATACCAATCCCAATACAGATACCAAATTAATGTTTCAAGGAGATCGAAAGGGAAATTGTCAAATTTATTTAGAGAAGAAAGAGACCTTGAATAAGCAAAGTATTTCTGAAAAACAAAACTGAAGTGAGAGGCATAGCACTCCCTGACCTCAAAATAGCATGATACTGTTACAGTAACAGGTACATAGATCAATGAAACAGAATAAAAGACCCAGAAATGGACTTCTCCATCTATCTGATAAAGAAATAAAACTCATCTAACTGAGAAATGACAACATCTTCAACAAATAGTATTGGCAAAACTGGACTGCCACCTGCAGAAAGCTGAAGCAGAATCTACATCTAACACCTACCAAAAAACTACCTCTACATAAAACACACACACAAACAAACTCAAAGTTGATCATAGACCTGAGTGTAAAGCCCAAAACCATAAAGTTCATAAGAAACAAACTGGCAAAGTCTACTCTATTGTACAAAGAGACTACCAAATACAGCCAGAAAGGCAAAATCTGGAGAGGATAAAATTTAAATGGTATTGCTTTCTTGGTTTCCTACTTTGAGTTCTTTTTGTTACTGTAGAGGAATCCTACCTATTTTGGGATATTGCTCTTGTATCCTGCTAACCTACTAAATTGGTCCACTAGCTCTAACAGTATTTTTTTGTTTAGTCCTTGGAGTTTTCTGTGTACACTATGATATCATCTCCATACAGTGACAATTTAACCATATCTTTGCCAATCTGGATGCCTTTTATATCCTTCTCTTGTCATATTACCATGGAAAGTACTTTCAATGTAATATTGAGTAGAAATGGTGACAAAGGACATCTGGGAACAAATATTTGGCAAGACCATCTCAGAAAAGGGTCTCAGCCTACAGCCACTGTGTCATCAGCCACACCGGATCTGTTCTAGTTGATTAACTAGGTACCTGTCTTAAAAAGTACTTAGTGTAGCCTGGACTGCTCTCTTGCCTGAAGCAGTAGACCAACTGAGGCCTTGCTGCCTGAAGGCACCCTACCCCTCTGCCTGGAGGCCTCGTCTACACCCTGCCAACTGGACCCTTGAATCAGCTGCCTGGAGGACCTGGCCCCACAACCTGGACGCTCCCACCTGCAGTCTGCAAGCCCAACTCCACCACCTGGAGGACTTGGCCCTGTGACCTGGACACCCTGCCACCTGGAGGATGACCCACTTCCACCCCTGTGCACTGTGCCAGGAACAGCAATATCACAGGTGATCCCACTTCTTCTCCTCCCCTCCCAGAGCCTGAGCTGCCTTTAGCCCTGGGCATCTTAGACCTGCCTAGCCTAGCTACAGCAATTTCCTGACAGAGAAGGCTGCTAACTTGCAGGTCATATCTCTTCCCAACTGAAGCAAGTCTTCCCTTGAATCAAAAGTTTAGAGAGAAACTCGGGCAGGATAGCTGCCCTGCCATCCTCTGGAGCAGTGACTTCCTGAGCCAAGTTTTTCAGACCAAGAGCCTGCTAAGGCCTCAGGCATGAAAAACTCGACCACATCAATGTCACAGAAGAAACAGACTACCTCACAACCTATAAAACCCAAAACAAGATGTCATCCCCAAAAAGTGACAGTGTCAGTGGATTTCCTAAAATCAGAAGGTCTGATGAACTTTCTGACAGAGAATTCAAAAGAACAATGATTGAATATTTTTAACGGGTAAAAGACAAACTCAGAGAATTACAGGACTGTGCAAGCAAATACTAAGAGAAACTAAAAAAAAACCCAAAACTATTCAAGACAATGCAGATAAAGAAAATGAGGCATCAGAGGCTCTGGGATAAAAACCAAGAAACTACAATCCAGAATATAAGGACCAATGTTTCAGATGCTGTCAATATGTTGGAGGGACATATGAAAAGAGTTGAAGAAATGGAACACATAACCAGAGAAATAGAAGATAGGCTTGTCACCACTGATCTGCTAGAACAAAAGGTAGAATCAAAAAGAAAGGAAAAAGAAAAAAATCTAAGAATAATGTGGGATACCATCAAAAGGAATAACACGTGCATAATTAGAATCCCAGAACAGGAAGAAACAGGTAAAGATCCCAAGAAAGTTGTGTAGGAATTGCTAGAAGAAAACTTCCAGGCATAATGAAGAATGAGAGAATATATACTCAAGAAGCTGACAGAACACCATATAGAATAGACAACAAAAGAAAAAAGACCAAGGCATATCGTAGTCAAATTTGCCAGAACCAAAGATAAGGAGAGAATTCTGAAAGCAGTGAGGGAGAAACAAAAAGTAACCTATAAAGGAAAGCAAGTGAGATTAAATGCCAATTTCTCTGCAGAAAGCATGTGAACAAGAAGATACTGGAATGACATATATTGAACACTCAAAGAATACAAAAGTTAGCCAAGAATATTGTACCCAGTAAAACTGTCCATCAAATATGAGGGAGAGATGAAGATATTCTCAGAAAAGCAGAACCTAAGGGACTGTAAAAACAAGACCAGCATTGCAAGAAACACTGAGAGATGTCCTTCTTACAGAGGTGTCACAGAAAGCAGGATTGGCCAACATAACCAGAAACAACACCAAAAAGAACTCAGCAAAATGATAGCAATAAAACCTAGACTCTCAATGCAAAAACCATCACAAAGGACAAGGAAGATCACTACATAATGCTTAAAAGGTCAATAGAACAAGAGGACATAACAATAATAAATATCTATTCACCACATGAAAGAGCTCAGTTGGCATAGTGGACAGAAAGTGATGCTACCAAGCCAAAGGTGGGTGATTTTAATTTTCGGCCCTCAGGCCTGGTTTTAATTGGTTTTGGTCAAGCATTCTTCTAAATGGTATAGTATTGATCTGTCCATTTGCTCTACAGAGGTAACTCTTGGTGGCTGTGATGCTAAACACTGTGACACTGATGTGTCAAATGCAATAATGGTTACTTATGGTGGACAGTGTTTGGTGGAGCTCTCCCATTAAAACAAGCTTGGAAGCAGGAGTGGCATCCACTTCAAAAAAAGCTTGCCTCTGGAAAACCTGTGAACTTGGAGAGATGATGAAAGTCATACAAGTGTTCAGGTCTTTCATTCAGAGTCGCTATGAGTCACCTACGACTCAATGGCAATTAAAAACAACATGCACCAAATGATAGAGCTGCAAAATATGTAAAACAAACATTAATAAAATGGAAAAAAAGAAATAGACAACACCATCATAGTAGTAGAAGACTTCACTACACCACTCTCGAGAAAAAATAGAACTACCAGAAAGAAACTTAATAAAGATGATGAAGAATTAAACCACACAATAAACCAATTTGATCCCAGAGATATATACAGGTTAATGCATCTCAAAAAAAGGGGGGGGGGCAATATACCTTCTCCAATGTGCATGGAATGTTCTCAACAATAAATCACATTTTAGGTCACAAGGCAAACATCAATAAATCCAAAAACATAGAAATAATACAAAGCACCTTCTCAGACCACAATGCTACAAAATTAGAAATGAATAACAAGAGGATAAAGGAGGAAAAAAGCATACATTTGGAAGCTAAACAACACCTTGTTGGAACAGGAGTGGGTAATAGAAGAAATAAATGAAATTAAAATTTTTCTTGAAACAAATGACAATGAAAATGCAATTTACCAAAACCTCTGGGAAACAACCAAAGTAATAATTAGAGGTCAATTTACAGCAATAAGCAAATACATCCAAAAGCAAAAAAAAATTATAGTTGACTCTCTCACCCAATATCCAATACATTGAAAAAGAGCAGCAAGAAAATCTGATACCCTATAAAAACACTGAAATTTTAAAAATTAGGGCAAAAATAAATTAAATAGAAAACAGAAAAAGAGTTGCAACATCAACAAAACCAGGAGAAGCTGTGGTATATTCACATAATGGAATACTACACCGCACTGAAAAATAAAGAACTCATAAAACATTCTACAAAATAGAGGATCCTGGAGGGCATTATGCTGCCTGAAATATCTCAGTCACAAAAGGACAAACACTGCATAATGCCACTGTTATAAAACAAAACTGACATTGGGGGTTGGGGAGAAACTAAGACAAGAGGGGATAAATAAAGAATACTGCATTGGAACAGATGAGGAACAGAAATGATTAAAAGAAATATATGATTAGGCATTTGCATGTCAACAGTTCAGAATAAGAGGTGCATAGCAAAGTGGACTGGGTGGGGCATGGGAGGGAGGAAAGAAATTGTGCAACAATGAATGAATTTTTTTAAAGAGAAAAGTTAATGGGGGGATTAGAGAGGAAAATGTGCAACAATGAATTAATAGAAATCCAAGTTTTCTGTAAACGTTCATGAAAATCACAATGAAAAATTATTAAAAAATAATAAAAGGACACCCGTGTGGGGCATGGACACATGGAAAGCACTCTGGGAATTTAGAGGGTGCATTAGAGTTAGACATGTCAATGACCATCAAAAGAATCCCTTGACAAACATGGATAATGTTGTTTCTTCTATGTTGTAATGTTATGGTATATTGTAAAATGATTAAGGGTTTTGGGCTGTTAAAATGATGGGACAAATAGTAATTTGTTGTTGTTGTTGTTAAGCCAGTTTGATATTAATTGGATATTCAAAAAGTGGAAATCTTCCTCAAAAGAATGCTTGTAGTAGTAGAATTTGATAGAGTGTGGAGCTTAGCCTAAGAAAGATTAAGCCCCACCCAGTATTTTTTTTTAAATTACAGTGGCATTTTATTTTAAATAGTCACAAGATCTGACACTTCAAATAAAAGACACCACTAATAAATAACAAAAGTGGAAATATTTATCAAAGTTACAACAGACATAATCTTTAGCTGGGAATCACTTCAGAGTAAGGCTCTAACGATACCAGACAAAACAATACTTAACTGGAATATGATGTGCAGCTTCCTCACTTGTGTGGGGTCCGAGAAGAGGCAGTGGTCCTATGTGGTCAGGATTCTGGTCCTAAAGCCAGTTTGCACACAGTTGTGCTTCAGGCTAAATTTTCTACAGCTGTCATAGTCTACGCGGGCTATTGAGGAATGGACCCTGGGGGGAGAAGGAAACCTGATGATTTCTTTCTGTAATTATCAGTAGCTAACACAGTCTCCCTGGAACCAGGGGCGCCGGATTGGATAGGATGCTGGTATCCACATCTGTTGGACCCAGGTTCACAGCCCACGAGGAAGCTGAATGCTCCCAGTCTCTGGGCTATAAGCTGCAGAATAAATTTGAGTCAAACCAGTGACAGGACAGTCAGCAACCCTCTGTTAGCTTGTCACAGAGAATGGTTAAGCTATAAAAACTGAACCAACAGCTCCTTGTATTCAAATGCTTTTCCATCCTCATGACATCTTAAAGTCACCAAAAACGTATTGCCTACCCTGTACAGGTACTAAATACCGAAGAATAAACCAGAAAGAAACCCCAAACACCGGCAAACGGAAAATGATGAAAAATGCCAATCCCCCAGTGTGTCCGTGCCCATCATTTACATCTGCTTCAGACATCCTGTCCACCCACTCCCATCCGACATGGTCCAAGCTGGTCTCAGAGCGATCTGTTCCTAAAATACTTCAGGATGAGCAACTGCTCTGTAGTGTATAAGCCACACAGATCCACATGTCCTTGGACGACACACACCTGTCCCGGCTGACGAGTGTGGGAATCTGCTTGGGTCAGACTCCCTTTGAAACCTTTCCCAATAAACATACTTGGGATCTGTGATCCCTGGATGTGAAGACAGTACAAGAAATGAGGCTGAGACGTGAAAACACTTGGTTTCGGATTAAACAAAAGCCCAGGGTTCTTCGTGGCAGAGAACTAAATCTGGATGATTTGCGCCTGGCATTGTGTAAACATGTTTCTGAGCTCATTCTTCTGGACTTCGTGAAGCGCGTCAGCTTCTGCAGGGCTCTTCTGAACCTTGGCCACTGCCAAGTTGATCCCGTGGGTTAAGCCAGCTTGGGTAATGTTAGCCACCTGGACCATGGAACTCCTGATCTTAGCAAAGGGCGACACTGCTCTGCTGCTGCTGCCGCCTTCTGAAGGAGAAGGGGTTATGTTAAGCCCTGACTCAAGTTCAAGCACAGCGGACGCGGAGCCTGGGGTCTTTCGAGACACAACTGGATGCCCTGATTCCGCCGACAAAAACTGCGGGCCTTTCGCAGAAGAGGACACGTCTAACTGAGACGGTCGGGAGGGGGTCTGTCCCACTGCTTCGTATTGGTTTTCAAAAATATGGAACGCTTCACGAATTTGCTTGTCATCCTTGCGCAGGGGCCATGTTAATCTTCTCTGTATCGTTCCAATTTTAGTATATGTGCTGCCGAAGCGAGCACCCCACCCAGTATTTTAAAGAGAGTTATATGTGAAAGAAGACAAGTAGCTGGTGAGTATGCTCAACTTCTGGTGACTACCTGGGTCCATTTGACGAGTGGAAGTGGGAAACATGCACTAATGAAGAGACAGGCTGAATTTGAACATATTCCTTCAGCATGGTTCACCTAGCATGTTGAATAGAGAGTGAAGGATTGCTTGTTTGTGGAGCAGGTATTCCTGAGGATACCTGATGTTGCCCATGTGAGGCTAAGGTTGAGTGAAGGGACCAGCCAGTCTAAAACACAGGAAAAAGTGTGGTCTCCTGAGTTTGTGACTGATGGGGATTTAGACCTAGCCGGGGATGGCTGGGAATTTATTGACCAGAACCCAAGCAAATAAGGAGAAGATGTTTCATTCTGTGAGCGCGTGATAATAACTGTTACCTGATGGTTTACTCTGGACAGGACTTCCGCTTATAGATGTGGATTCTCAAAGTTTCAACAGTAATAGAAGATTCTTCAGAGAAAAAGACATGTTTGTTTCCTCAGAGAACTAGTTTGACAGAACTGAGCAAATCAGAAATTGACTATCTAAAATTGGGGGAATTAAGAAATAAGGAGTGAAATAGCAGGCTTACATACTTTCATGAATATAAATGATGGTAAGGAGAGGTTGATCCTGCAGATAATGAGAAATAATGGCCAGAAAGGATAGGGGATGGTCTGTGGTGTTAGAACTTCGAAAAAATGGCTTTCAGCCTCTGCTGGGGGTATGGTCTCCAGGTACCTTAACTGTGGACACATGGTCTTGCAAATCATCAACAGCTATGGAACCAATATAAGAGAGTGCCTTCCATCCTGTAAAAAACAGTGGTGGAGAGAGAGAGAAGAAACTGTAGCACTCCTCTGAAAAGTCTGTGGCACTTCTGTGAAAAGACTATGGCAAAACGTAACCAGGGGAACCCTGAAGATAGAGTCACAGCTGAAGGTTTCGCTTTCTAGATGGTTGAATGAAAAGCTGACTTGTAACTATTTTGAAATAAAGTCTATTTGCTGGATGATTGAAGAAATTAAGGTTTCTTTGTGCTGACCTGAACTTAAGACTTTCACTTGTTGACTGAGAAGCTGTCTGAATTGAGGAATTGTGTCTTGCTGTTAGTGTGGCTTGATGTTGCTGCTCACAAAACCTAAGCTTTCAGTATGTGGTATCCTTTGTCTCCTCTACCTCCCAAGTTATTTCCCTAAGAAACTCCACAACTGTGAGTAAAGTCTGTGAGTCAAGGTGCAACAAACATTAAACGCAATGATTTGCAGAAATAGGTGTCGGAGCATGTGGGATAGAATGTCTAACCAGGTAGCTATTTGTTTATACTATGGATATTATTGATAGGGACAGTACCCCTTAATGAAGCAGATAGAAGTCACACTCAGCCATTCCCACATTGCATCTACTCCTTACACACAAGAATTGCTAGAGGATATCTCTGACATGGAATTGGAGGTTTGAACTTGAGATTCTGGAAATTTTACACCAAAAGACAGGAGTTAAAGATTATTTTGTTTAGCTATACGAGTAATAAAATTTTAGAGTTCACAAACTAATCCACATAGCTATATCCAAGATTCAATATTACTTAGATTATACTCAAAAAAGGATAGGCCTTCCTGAGAAAATAAGAATGAGGCACAAACAGAGACTTGTACACCAATGTTCGTAACAGTATTATTCAACATAGAAAGAACATGGAAACAGCCCAAATGTCCAACCACAATGTAATGAATTGAGAAATTATGGTACTTTCACACAATGGAATACTATGCAGCATGCAGGAGGAATGATTTTGTAAATTACTACCTAATATGGGAGGGACTGGAGAGCATTATGCTAAGTGAACTAACTCAGTCTCATAAAGACAAATACTGTACAAGACAGTTATTGTACAAGTATGAGAATCCAAGGGGGCAGGGACTTACTCATAGGGCCTCACAATTTGATGAGTGGATGGAGGGGTGGGTAAAGGAAAGGAAAGGATCTGTTGTGGGGAGAAAAAAATGTTTACACCAATCCAAATATCTTAAATAATTATATAAACTGCCAATTTCCACTGTATAATACTAGTGTCAAGAAATAACATGATTCTGGAAACTCTATGAACTTGGATAAATGATGATAGTTATATAAAGGCTTCCGGCCTTTTGTTCATAGGGTCGCTATAGGCCATGCTTGACTTGATGGCAATCAACAACAACAAAAACAAAACCCCCCCTCCAAAAAAAAAGGTATGACTTAAAGATTCATCATATCCATGGTACTTGTTGTTGTTGTTGTTGAATGCCATCAAGTCTGCTATGACTCATTGTGACCCTAGGAACAATGGATCTAAGCTTTGCCCTATCTTGTGCTATCCTTATCATCTCTGATATACTTAAGCCCATGTTGTAGTCACTGTGTTGATCCTTCTTGTTAAGAGTCTTCCTCTCTTTCACTGATCCTTCTTCCTTCCAAGCATGATGCCCTTTCCCAAGGACGGACCCCTCCTAAAAACATGTCATCTGTAGAAATGTGTTCCAGGGACAAAAGAGAGCTTAAGAGAGGATTCTGAGAAATGAAACTTCGTGCTAAGTGAAAAATAAAGCTGAGAGTTAGGAGTCTAGTGTATAATAGAAAAACAAAGAATGAGTGATAAATCCAACAAACAGTATTATTTCTTGAAGAATGGAAAATTAATGTGAAATGGAATACCTTGCTTGGATAAGACAATAATTATTACAAATATTTTTTTAGGTTATAAGATGAGTCCTGGACATTTTACTGAAAGCATCAATAAAACATTAAATATTAATAAGAAAGCTAATAACAGCAGTGAGGAGGTTGATTGAAGAATATTGTAAACTAATGGCAAGGGAAACTAGAAAAGTTTGAGAGAAGAGAAATTTAATTCTATTTTTATGACTAGACCAATTTGAGAAAATGTCAAAGCTTGTATTAAAAACGTCAATAAAGTCTTTATTAGTAGTTACAGTTATGGAAAATAGAAACTATAACATAGTGTAAAAAACTCAAAAGGAGTTAGGTAATAGAATTGATAACATTGTTGGAAAAACTTTTTTTAGGGAGTCAGTAATAATATAAAAAATAATTTAAATAATAAAAGCACAAACATTTATGCCTACTAATCTCCTCCTTAGGTAGGAAGGAATTGTACTTCTGAGGGTAAGGATGAAACATTTAAAGATTGCCCTAAAAACTGCAATCTGCATTATTAATATGCAAAATTCAAGTTAAATACAGATGATAGGCTCAGGCCGAGTCATTTGGGCAGGAAAAGATGGGCTATCTGCAGTCACTTTTCAAGGGCCTCCCTCTGGGGAGCAGTCAAACTCTGAATACTTGAACTGAATTTAATGAGTTATATGGGGCAGGACACTCTTGGGGCCATTAGAAAATAGAAACACTTTCAAACACCTCATTCCCTAAAGCATATACCTTGACTTTGGTGGCTTATAAAAACATCCACTAGATATCATATCAGTCCTTTTTGTGGAAAATTCCATAGAATTGACGGATTTCAACTCTTGTTTTATTACAGACTCAATCATTATGCCCTAATTTCTACTCCTGATGTGCTCCGTAATCAAATTGGTGGGTAACCTTTCTAGAAAAGCCTGGAGATGACACACTTATGATTAGTCATTTTAAAAAGAATTGGTGCTGCCTTTGCTTACCTGAGTGAGTAGCAATTTTCACTTTACTTGACAAAATCTACTACTGAATCACTGAACATACCACACATATGAGATCAGTATTCATGTGATTTCATTGGTTTGCTATTCACTTTCCTATAAACATGGCAATATTCTTGTTTCATAAAAGAACATGATGGACCTTTAAAAACAATTTTGCTTCTTCAGAATGGGATAAAGATGGACAATTTCCTCCCTTTCTGTCTCTGAAAACCCAATAGAGAGTCAGGCTATAAGATGGTTCCAACTTGAGGCACACAACAGTAGGAACAGTCAACTAAAGGGGATCAGTCTCCAAAAATATTTTTACTGTAAATTTTTACTAGCCATACACTAATAGAAGTAACAGAAATAATAACATTAACAACAATCTTTTTTAAAAAAATTTCATTGCATCTTAACTCATTTTTTTAATTTGAGAGACTTAGCACTGTATAACAGACATTTATAATTAAAAATCACTGCAAATTGGCAGGCATGATTATATGATCCCATGCTAAAATTTATGGTAAAATAGACCACATTAATTCAATGATACTTTTAGGGTTGTAATTAATTTTACATAAGTCTTAAGAGAATATATGCCTTCTTGGTTCAAATTACCTCTATGCATTATTATGAAGAGCACAATCATTGAAAAGCATGTTCATCAAAAAGTTATGAGATATTTTAGTCATCTCTGAAGCATAACAAATTCAATACATCTTAAGGAGTTTCAAATGGACACCATGGCAAACTAGAGAAATTCTTTCTAAATGACTCTTAAAACACACAGAAGAAACAAAGGTATCCACCAACTATTTTGATAAGACACATTTTAGGATCAAATGCCAATTTTACAATTCTATGTATCCTAAAACAAGGTCTAAAAATGTGGTATAAAAATTAAGAACTGTGCTATCACAAAAGACGTGCTAGAATGTTCTGTTTATGTTAACATATAAAATCGTTCTATTCAAAGACAAACATGCTAGTTTCAGGAAAGAATTAAAGGCTAATAGCATAATATCTTGTGGGTTTGGGAGTTGGTTTTTGGGGTGGTTTTTTTTAGAATAAACTATCATAGAAATAAAGATGGGAGCAAAGAGTTTTGAATCTCAAAGCTCATAAACAACAAATTTATACTTAGAATTCAATAACCCGATTTCCATTTTACTTCATTATAAAATACATTATTCCAAATGTATCTCTTCCTTTGGCACCACATCAACAAAAGCAATAACTGATAGAGCTGAGAAATAAAACATTACAGACATCTAGAATACAACAGATGAGACAAGTGGCAAAATAATATCCTCTTCCTTAGCCATGAATTTTGCTAGCAGAAAAATGACATGTATAAATTATAAAGAATCTTGTAGGTACATAGGAGTATAGTATATGTTGGATGTTATCTGAAATAATCCTGGCTCATATTCATACACTGCTCCAGGAGAAAATGATGAGACTGTATCTTCCTGTAAAGGTTTACAGCTTCTAAAGCTGGATAGAGAAATCTACTGAACAGCAGGGAAGTGGTTTGTGTTGGTTTTCAAGGATCCCTGCAACATAGTATTAAATAATAACCTGAAATGAAAATATTTATGAATATTTATTATCATGTATTTCTGCTGTGACTTATTAACTTACCATTGTGATTTTATGAGGAAAAAATGCAAAAGAAAATGGATATAAAATTTCATTTTCCCAAGTAGCTACTTTTTCCAGGAAACAACAGTTTTTCTTACTTTAATTTTTAACAGAGACTGCTGCCATTTTTTTATTGTATACTAGTTTATTATTGCCATTTTTAACAATTTATAAATGTTCAAGAGCAAAATAAGACCAAAAAAAGAATATTTTTACTTTATTTTGCTCTTGAACATTTGTAAATTTTTATAACCAACCCCTTAAACTTATTTTTTACAATTACAATTTTTACCCAATCCTATATTTTATTTAACCTTCTTGTGTGTAAAATTGCTATGTGCCAAATGACTTAGTGGCAACACAAAGGCAGTTTGTTCTAATCTACCAGACACTCTGAGGGAGAAAGATGGACAATCTCCTCCCATAAGATATAACGACTCTGAAAACCCAATGGAGGATAGATTGTGATTCAGTTCCAACACAGTAATGAGAGAAAAGGCGAGATGGAACATAATAGAGCTCAAGACCACTAAAGTCTCTGACATTGATGACCTTCATGTTGGCTTACTCATATTCGAAGGTTATTTACTACTAAATTTGTATCATGATCATGTGTGAGAAAGGGAGATCTGGTGACAAAGATCAGAGAGTTGTACAGCTAACCCAAAGACTACATACACTTCTATAGGAGCTTTGGTGGCCTAGTGGTAACAATCAGATCCGCAGTCCCAAAGACTCCACCTCCCTGGTGGTTTTAATCGAATGGTTCTGGGAGAGAAAGACAGGCAATCTCCTGAGATTTACAGCCTTGGAAACCCAATGAAGGATCCATTCTGAGTTGGTTCCAACGTGGCAGCAATGAGGGAACAGGACAGGTATATGAAAGAGAAAAGAGAGAGTTTATTTTTATCAATAAGCCAGTGACTTTAATGAAAAGGAGAATGATTTATATGAGTTGCTACTTTAGAAAATACAGAATGAGAAATTTTTAAAAAAATTACTCTATTGCATAGAAAAAATTTAAAAAGTCTTATAAAGTGTCAGAAAGGAAAAAACTCAAACATTAAGTTGGTGATTTCCTGAGGTTTTGCTGATAATAGTATTGATGAAGATTATTTAAGACTGTTCCTCCTAGAATGTATGATTTGGATATCATACATTTGTAAATCATTTGCAATAGAAGCTATCTAGACATAGAAATACCAGTGCCCAAAGCTTGTATCTCTTTATACATTAAAAAATATTGTTCCTCTTTGGGTAAAATTGTAGATGACAGATTTTATCTTCTTTTTCTCTTCAGAAAAATTTTTTTCCTCTACTCAAAACAGAAGTGAGCCAATTTGCTGTATTCCAATTCTGAAAGGAGCACCAATACTGTAAATTCAGGGGACAGTAGATATGCAACTCACTCAGAAAAGAAAAATTTAGAGAGAAACTTGATTTATCATTAGAGTTGATGCAATGGTAAAAAAAAAAAATAATAATCCTAAGTTCTTTGAATTTTGCCTCTGCCATTTATTGAGTGAGCTATTCTTGGAAAGTTCCTGAATCTTCGTAATCCTCTATTCTCTTTTCTCTATAATAATAAAAAGTATCATCCTTAGATGGTAACTGTGATAGAACGCACTTAATAAATATCAATTTACTATCCCCTTTCTAGAAAACTCAGAGACTGCTGTGAAAACATTTCAGATTTTTAATCAATGTTTACCCACAATAGGAAGGTGACCAAATATGCATGACCAAAGTTTAGAAGTATCTTGATTCCCACAGGTAAGGTATTATGGGAAGAGCTAATGACAGCACCTTCTCTGGATTCATTCTCTTGGGCTTCTCTAGCAGACCTCATCTGGAAGCAGTTCTCTTTGTAGTGATTCTGATCATCTACTTTTTGAGCTTCCTAGGCAATGGCACCATCATACTTTTGTCAATTTTGGAACCTCGTCTCCACACCCCTATGTATTTCTTCCTCTCCAATTTGTCATTTTTAGATCTTTGTTTGACTATTTGTACTATACCTCAAACATTGGTCAACTTCAAAGAAAAAGACAAGACCATCACCTATGGTGGCTGTGTGGCCCAGCTCTTTATTGCCTTAGGATTAGGAGGAGTGGAATGTATCCACCTCCCTATCATGGCCTATGACCGCTATGCAGCTGTCTGCCGTCCTCTCCATTACATGGTCATCATGCACCCCCAGATTTGCTTGCAGTTGGTTATAATTGCTTGGCTTATTGGCTTTGGCAATTCTGTGGTGCAGACAGCATTGACCATGACTCTCCCTTTCTGTGGTAAAAACCAAGTGGATCATTTCTTCTGTGAAGTTCCAGTGATGCTGAAACTGGCCTGTGTCAATACCTTCATCAATGAGGCTGAACTCTTTGCTGTCAGCGTCTTCTTCTTGGTGGTACCTCTGTCACTCATTCTAGTGTCCTATGGTCACATCACCCGTGCAGTCCTGAAGATAAAGTCAGCACAGGGGAGACGGAAAGCCTTTGGAACCTGTGGCTCTCACCTCCTGGTCGTGATCATTTTCTTTGGCACCCTCATCTCCATGTACCTCCAGTCTCCCTCTAGTTACTCACAAGATTTGAACAAAAGCATTGCACTCTTTTATACTATGGTTACGCCTCTGTTGAATCCCCTAATTTACACTCTGAGGAACAAGGAAGTCAAAGGGG
This sequence comes from Elephantulus edwardii, assembly GCF_000299155.1. Lineage (NCBI taxonomy): Eukaryota > Metazoa > Chordata > Mammalia > Macroscelidea > Macroscelididae > Elephantulus > Elephantulus edwardii. Next base: position 664,783 of record NW_006400183.1, on the reverse strand, counting down.
CACTGAGGCGATTAGTAGGACGAACCATAAATTCAAGAGAGAATTAATAGAATGTTTCCAGGAACTTGTGCTTTTGGAAAATTTTCAGCAGCTAAAAACTGCCTTTAACATAATTCAACAAACATGTAGCATCTGCTGTGTACAGTGCACGTCAGTAACCAAAACAGAGATACACCTGTATTGTGAAGCTAAGCTTTCTAAGGTTGAGAAGTAAGTTAAGCAAAACATGCCAAAAATAAATTATGGTCTATGGTGTATTGGGACACTGTGGAAAAAGAAGCAAAAAATAAAGTAAAAGCATATACAATATTGTGGATGACTTCTCAGAAACACAATTTTGAGTGAAAACAAATAAGATATAGAAAAGCTCATGCTGTATTAATACTCACATATTTAGGATTTAATAATTTTTGCTCTAGAAAGACAGGGCAATGATGGGCATATTTCAGTATTGGTTAATAAAATAGAATGAATCAGAGTGATCCTATGAAATACAATGTGAATGATGATATTGTGTTAAACAATGTATATGAGCTGTGTAAGCAAATTAGCATAAAATAAAAATTTATTTTTTAAAAAAACCAGAATAAGTATTTTTTTCCTTTTTTATTTTTATTTGAATGAAAGTTTATAATGCAAATCAATTTTTAATTCAATTCTTGATGCATACTCTGTTTTCAACACCAATTAAAATTCCCACAAAATAATCATACTTTTCCTCCCTGTTATTCTGATTTCTAGATATCTTTCTATACCTCTCTGTTTCATTTTCTTTAGCAATACTGTCCCAATAATCCCTTTATTGTATATTTCCTTTACACTATCTATTATTTTTAAAAATTCTTGCAATTTTTATAGAAAGTTTGGAGAAAAATTGGTTTTCCCCTCAATAATTTGTACATTTACAGTTTCATGACATTGACTACAATCAGCATTGTAACAGTAGTCTTCCCATTTCGTCTCTTTTCCATAGATCTTTCTATTCTATCTCTTCCTGCTTTCTGTGCTTATCCCTGGACAAATGGTGCCTTTTGCTATTGTGAGGTCTGTGCTACTAAGGAGTGAGTACTACTGTAGTGTTAAGGTTTACTCTATAGGCCTCGCTACTGTTTGGCTAATTGGAGAAGCTCAACAGCAGCAGTCAAAACCAGGCCAGGTACTGAATGTGGAACAGGCCATCAATTACTAATGCATACGTTCAAACTAAAACTGAAGAAAATTAAAACATATCCACAATACAACCAAAATACAACCTTGAGTATAACCAATCTGAATTTAAAAATCCTCTCCAGAATAATTTTGAGGCATTGAACATTAATAATAGAAGACAAGATAAATTATGGAATTAAATAAAGTATATTATTCATGAAGGGAGGTAAAGGTTGTCACAAAAACAGAAGAAAACCAAAACAGATGTCAGAAGAGATTGAAACTTGCACTAGAGTGTTGGGAAGCCAAAACAATGGGACAAAATACTGAAGTAAAAGATGAATAGTAGATTTCAAAGGGTAGTTTGAGAAGGCAAAGCAAAGTATTATAATAAAATGTGCAAAGAGCTGGAATTGGAGAATTAAAGAGGAAGAACTTGTTCAGCACTTCTCAAGCTGAAAAAACTGAAAAGCAAATTGAAGTCTTGAGTTGTAATACTTAGCAAAACTTTGGGCAACATCTTGAATGAGCTAGGAAGCATCAAAAGAAGACATTCAGATGGCCAACAAGCACATGAAGAAATGTTCAAAGTCCCTAGCTCTAAGAGAGATGCAAATCAAAACAACTATGAGATATCATCTCACCCCAGTAAGAATAGCAAAATATAACAGAACAGCAAGCAACAAAT
>NW_006400183.1:654897-662173 GCF_000299155.1 Elephantulus edwardii | reverse complement strand
GACACTGAAAATTTTCATTAAGTACCATATGAACAAGAGTCAACAGTATTGAAGGGAGAAGGTCAAGCTGCACTGAAAGCACAAGCAAAAAATAAGTCCCCAGGAATTGATGGAATACCAACTGACATGTTTCAAGTAACAGACACAGCACTGGATGAGCTCACCAGTCTATGCCAGGAAATTTGGGGGACAGGTGCTTGTCTAGCTGACTGTAAATGATCTATATTTGAATAATCCATTCCTAAGAAGGGCAATCCAACAGAATGTGGAAATTATAGAACAATATCATTAATATCTCATGCAAGCAAAGAAAACTATTCAAAATGAGTAAGAACAGTACACTAACAAGGAACTGCTAGAAGTTCAATCTGAGTTTAGAAGAGGCTATGGCACCAGGAATATAATTGCTGATGTTAGATGGATCCTGGCTGAAAGCAGAGACTATCAGAAGAATATATACTTGTGTTTTATCGACTGTTAGAAATCATTTGACTGTGTAGATCATAACTATGACTAACATTGAGAAGAATGAGAATCCCAGAATACTTGTGTTCAGACAAATCTTATAGCTAAACAAAGAAATTGTTGTCCAAACAAAGCAAAGGAATATTGCATGGTTGAAAATGAAGAAAGGTGTGCATCAAGATTGCATCTTTTCTCCATACCTATTCAAACTGTATGCTGAAAATCATTCAAGAAGCTGGACTCTATGAAGAAGAATGTGATATCAGGATAGGAAGAAAATTCATTAACAATTTGTGTTATGTAGATGGCACAACTCTGCTGAAAATAAGGAAGATTTGAAACACTTGCTGCAAAAGATCAAAGGCTACAGCCTTCACTATGGAATTCATTTCAACATAAAAAAGACAAAACTCCTCACCACTGGACACATAAACAACATCATGATAGAGAAAAGACCGAAATTGTCATTTATTTCATCTTAATTTGGATCCACAATTTCCTTGGTACTAAAAGTGAAGACATACGTAGACATATTCCACAAGTAATGTCCAGAGTTAGGAACCTCTCCAAATCACTTAGAAATAATGATGTCCATTTAAAGACTAAGCTGTGCCTGATTCAGGTCATGATCTTTTTCGTCACATTCTATGCATCTGAGACATAAAGATGAAAAAAAAAACACAAATTGGTGTCTTTCAACTGTGAGGTCAGAGAAGAGCATGGAATATCCTTTGGACTGCCAAAAGAACAAACAGGTATGTCTTGGGACAAGTGTAACCAGGGGGTTCCTTGGAGGCTATGATGCCAAAGTTTACCTCACATACTTCAGAAACATTAGAGCTATTCCTTGGAAAGAGACATCATGCTAGGAAAGGTGGAGGGAGGGTCAGTGAAAAACAGGAAGACCCTCATCAAAATGGATTGACAAGGTAACTGCATTAATAGGCTCAAGTGTGCCATAGATGATGAGGATGGCACAGGATAGGATAGGGTTCAGATCTGTTGTTCTTAGGGTTGATATGAGTTGTACTGAACTCAATGACATATAACAACAATATTGCTTAACAGAAAGTGGAACATCTGGGCATATTTTTTCCCCTTTGGATACTAGTTATGTAAGTAACAGAAATTATAAAAGTTCATCAAACTGCACTTTGATATCTGTACTTATTTTGTGTATGCTATACATCATTAACATTTACATTTAATTTTTTTAAAAATAAGCTTTATTTTAAAAAATAAACTTTATTTAACAGATCTTTTACACAAAGATTTTAAGTGTTCAGGTCTTTTGTTCATAGTATCGCTATGAGTCATCTACAACTCGACAGCACTTAACAACAACACACAAAGTTTGTTTACATTTTCAATAATTCAGTCTACTTCTTTCCATTGAATTGAAATACTAAATGTTAAAATGTTTTTGATGTTCAGAATATTCAACCAGAAGAGAATGAACTTTAACTAATCTTTATTTAAAACTTTACTTAAAGATTATTTATAGGATAAGTTTCTGGTCTCTTCATTCTATACCAATCAAATGGCCTGCTATTGAAGCAAAAATTCAAGTGATAATTTTCACATAAAAGGTTTACTACTGACTTCTTTGGAGTTTTTGTTTCTTTTATTTTTTTCTGTTTCATCAGTTTTATTGATTATTTATCCAGAATATATTATATAAATCTTTTCAAATAACTAGATATTTCAAGAATAGTGTTCAATTCTGCTCTGATTGCACAAAATACTTGACACAGGAAACTGTTTTTACAAATGTATATGTTTCCTTATAAAAATACTGTAATAAAGAGAATAAGTCTCTACACATGTTGGAACAAGTTTTATGCAGTCATATCCCCACTCCTCTATTTAATACTCATTCTGGTTTTCTACAGAACATATCCCTCACATTCAATAAACTATAGTTGGCATCTTCTCATTTTTGACTACTTACAAGGGTCATATTGCAAATGTAGGTATCATTTCAAATTGTTCCCATCATGAAAGAATTCATTAATTTAGGCTAAAAAAGGCTATTACAACAACATTCTTCTAAAATATAAACAGACGATGCATTTAATAGATGATTTTTTTTCCACTTCTCACTGAGGCTAAGCCAGGTTTTATCCACACTGTATTGAGAAGGAAAGGTAAGTCTTTCAGTTCTTAATAGCTTTTAAATGACAAAAACAAGGCTTTAGAAACCAGAGTTAAAAAAAACAATATAATGAAAGCAAGACTTTTGCTATTGATTAGAGTAGAGACTACTCTAACATTGCAGGTCTGTTTCACATTGAATAAAAACTATAAGGATGTAGCAGTTCTTCTGTAAAGTACTGAAAAAGGTTCATTTCTTAGATCAGTGATATACCAATTCCAAAATGCAAGAGATACAAAATCTTGGACTATGCGGCCAGTAGAACTCAATATGGTACATTCTTCTTATGCTATGACTATGAAATAGTCTGAGAAATATGCACTTGTCCAGTGGGAATTATTATTTAGGCCAAAAAACCTTCACCAAATACTAATCATGTGTACCTGAAGAGAAGGAATCCACCGAGAAAAAATTTGGCATTCACTCTATCCCTTCCTTCACTGTTAATTGAACCAATGGTTCATTTGGTAAAGCTTACTATCTTGCTTTTCTGGAAGCATGAATTAAAACTAAAAGACTAGCAACTCTAAGTTCCTGAGCTCACAGCTTCTAGCATCCAATATTCTCTTAAAAATTATTTTAATTAGTCTTATATCTAATAAGAGGAATAAAAATAATACCTTAGGTCTATCCCTGTTAAATTTAAAAATTATTACAAGATGGTGCAACCACTGTGGAAGGTGGTATGGCGCCTTCTCAAAAAGTTACAAATAGAGATACCATTTGACCCAGCAATTCCACTACTGGGAATATACCCCAAAGAGACCATAACTGACATCCAAGAAGATATAAGAACACCCATGTTTATTGTGGCTTTGTTCACAATAGCAAGGAGTTGGAAACAACCTAAGTGCCCATCAATAAATGAATGGATAGAGAAGCTGAGGTATATTCACACAAAAGAATACTACACTGCATTGAAGGGAAAAAAAGGAATTCATGCAATATTATTCAAAATGGGTGACCCTGGAGGACATTATGCTGAGTGAAGTATCTCAGTCACAAAAGGACAAATACTGCATGGTGCCACTGTTGTAAAATAGGACTGATCTCGGGGTTGGGGGGAGACTGAGAAAGATGGGTTCAACAATGTATACTGCATTGACACAGATGAGGGAGAAAACTGTTTAAAAGGGATATGTGATTAGGTATTTTTGTCATGACAGGAGTCCAGAGTGAAGGTTGCATAGTGGAGTGGACCTGGGGGAGGGTTTGTAAAACAATGAAAGAATTTTTCTTATACTTTTCCAAGAGGATCATGTACTGGGGGGGGGTTGGGAGGGGAGAAAAGTGCAACAATGAATGAATGGAAATCCAAAGTCTCTGTAAATTTTCATTGATGTTAATAATAAATTTTAAAAATAGAAAAAATTATTACAAGAATATGTTTAATGCATTCAACACTCATAATTGAGGAGCAGATGAGTAATGGGGTTACATCAAAGATGTCATCCATGAAGAAAGTGAAAGGTCATTATAAACAGAGAAGAAAGAGAATGCCAAAATGAATGTGAGAAGAGACTCTGAAAATTACACGATAGTATCATGAAGCCAAAATAAAGGAAAGAGATACCAGCATAAATTAGATGAATAGAAGATTTCAAAGAGCAGCTTGAGAAGACAAAATACAGCATTATTAGGGGATGTGCAAAGAGCTGGAAGAACAGAAAAGCAAATTCAAGCCTCAAGGTGCGCTATTGAGAGATGCTATGGGAAAAATCTTGAATGATCTAGAAAACATCAAAAGATGGAGGCAATACACAGAGTCACTATACAAAAAAGGAATTAATTGACCCAGAAGCCTTATAGGAAGAAGCACATGACAAAGAGTCAAAAGTAATGAGGGAAGAATTTCAAGCTGCCCTGACTGACGGTATTGGCAAAAAAAGCAGGCCCCAGAAACCGGTGGAATATTACTTGACATATTTCGACAAACAAATACAACCCTGTATGTGCTCACAAATCTATTCCAGGAAATTTAGAAGACAGTTACCTGGTCAACTAATGGAAAGATGTCCCTATTTGTTCCCATTCCCAAGAAAGTTGATCCAATATAATTTGGAAATTATCAAACAATATGAGCAATATCCTTCCATATAATTAACAGCCTCTGAAAACCCACTGGAGGGTCAGCTACGGGTCAGTTCATACTTGATGGTACTCAACAACAGCAACAAATATTGCTAAAGATCATCCAAAAATGACTACAACTGTACATTAACATTAGAAAACTAACAGAAGTTAAAGTTGCATTTAAAAGAGTTTATGGCCCAAGGGATATCATTGCCAATGTCAGATGGTTCCTAGCTGAAAGCAGAGGATACCAGAACAATGTCTATCTGTGTTTTATTGATTATGAAAGGCATTGGACTGTGTGGACTATAACAAAATATGGTTAACAGTGAGTCATTACCCCAGAACACTTAATTGTGCTCATACAGAAAGCAACTGGGGTGGGAGAGGAGCAGGGAGGAAAATGTGCAACAACTAAAGAATGGAAATCCAACTTCTTCATAAATGTACAATAAAATCTCTATTAAAAAAGAACAAACCCAAGAAACCCTTTTACCTAAACCAAGAAGCTGTTGTCTAAAAAGAGAAATGAGATACCGCATGACTTATAAAAAAGAAAAGCATGCATCAGGGCTATATACTTTTCCCATACTAATTCAATTTGTATTATGAGCAAATATCTCAGAGCTGGACTCTGTTAAGAAGCATGTGGCATCAGGATTGGTGTAAGACTCATAAAAAATTGGTATAATGCAAATGATACAACCTTGCTTGCTGGAAGTGAGGAAGATTTGAGGTGTTTGCTGGAGAAACCAAAGACCACAGTCTTCAATATGGCTTACATCTTAACATTAAAAAAAAATCATGATAAATGGAGAAAAGATTGAAATTGTGAGCAATTTCATCTTGCTTAGATCCACAATCAGCACTTTTGGTACCTGAAGTCAGAAGATCAGAAAAACTGGGAAAGTCTGCTCTCAGGAATTCTCCAAAATCCTGAAGAGCAATGATGTCAGTTTAAAGACTAAAGTGCACCTGACTTAAGCCTTCATCTTTCCAATCTCCTGCCATGCATCTGAGAGCTGAATAAGGGGGGGGGAAATGACAGAAGAATCTGTGGTGTTGAGGAAGAGTACTGAATATCTCATGGACTGTGAAAGAACAAACAGTTAAGTCTTGGAGAAAAGACAACCAAATTGCTCCTTAGCGGCAAGGATGGCAAAGCTTTGTCTCACAAACTTTGGGCACTTTTTCAGGGGAGGTTAGTTGCTTGGGAAGGGACATACATTATGCTTGCAAGGTCAGCTAAACAGAGGAAGAGCCTCAATGAGATGGATTGATACAGTAACTATAACAATGGGTTCAAATGTGGCAGGGGTGATTAGGATGGAGCAGGTTAAGACTGATTTTAGATGAGTTAATGCTAGATATGACAGCACCTAACAACAATAGGGACTACAATATGTTCCACTTCTCGACCATTTTATTTATCTTGATTTCTCTTTCTCACCCAAATGTACAAGTTTCTATAGTTTTTTTACCAAAATACTGCAGCAATAAGTTGGAAATTCATTGTTTTGCATACAGAATGTGTTCAATCACATTATAATGGGTCATAATGCATACAGTTAGGAGAAGGCCAAATAATGTCTACTGGGAAAAGTTTGCAAATTCTACACAATTTATCTGTCAGTGTTCCTGGCATTATCTCATAAAACACCATCTACTAAACTAATTAGTTCACCTTCACTTATAGATAGTGTATATTCACCCCCTCCTTATGAACTTGAATGATACCTGTGGAATCATTCACCAAATTATTAATATACTGAATTCTTTTATTGTCTTGAATTAGCTATATTCTTTCAGAAAAAGATATCTCCATATATGTACAATCTAAAAAACTTACCATTCTTCTCTCAAGTTATAACAATGTGGTAGCTTACCTGTTGCTGTTATGTTGGAAGTCATGCCACTAGTATTTCAAAGACCAGTAGGGTTGCTCGAGGTGGACCAGTTTCAGCAGAGCTTTCAGAGTAAGACAGATTGCAAAGCAGGATTGACCATCCACTTCTGAAACAGATGTAAAATGATATTGTTGTTGTGCACTGTTGAGTTATAACTGACCCATAGCTGAACTTCCAACGGGTTTTCAGAGGCAGATTAATCATAATGCAGCTTAATCACATGCTCATCTATTGCTCATCCTTCCTACTGGCAGGTTTGGACCTCGTGCTTTCAGAATTGCAGTGCAGCTTCTTACCACTAGGCAACTAGAGCAGGGAACTTTATTAACAGCAAGGGACTGTTTGTTTGATATGGTGCCAAAAGGGAGCTCTGGTGGTCTAGTGGATAAGAAGTTGCATTGTAAAAACAAAGACAGGGCACTTCAAATCTATTCTATGGCAGAAAGATGGTCAATCTCCTCCCATTACAATTTATAGCCTCTAAAAATCTACTTGAGGGTTAGCTATGAGCTGGTTCCAATTCAGTGGCAATGAACTAAGCTGATGATGCCAGAAAATGAGCACCTCAGGTTAGAAGGCACTCAAAATATAACTGTAGAAGAGTTATCTCTTTAGAGGTTAAAGGCATTCCCTTTAAGAACAGGAACTAGGCAAGGATGCCCACTATCACCTCTTT
>NW_006400183.1:644030-652559 GCF_000299155.1 Elephantulus edwardii | reverse complement strand
AAAATATAATTATAGAAAAAAAAGAAGAGTTATCTCTTTAAATTAAAGTCTACCAATAAATATTTAGTGCAGCCAGTATGGGAACAGCAGTGTCTGACCTCCACTAACTCTATGGCAAGGAAGAGTCCCTGCCAACAACATCAATAACATAAAACAGATTCCTATGAGGTCAGATATTCCCCACTCAGCTGCACCTACCTTTATCAAGTCTAACACCAACTGTCTTTTGCATAGCTCTCAATATACTCTATTTGGCTGATAAATCTGTTGCAACTACCACACAGAACTCATATGCCATAATTATTATTATGGAATTTATTAGGGAAGTAATGGTTTACAATTTAGTTCACAAACATTCATGATAACAACTCTTCAGTCAGGACAGCTTCTTCTCAGTTGCATTTGGAGGCAAGCCTCCATCTAGAAGAGTCCTAATTCCAAAGAATTGCAATCTAACATATTGTGGAAATTATCAAATAATATCAATACTATCACATGCAAGTAAAATCTAGCTGAAAATAATCCTAAAATGGGTGTAGCAATACATTGGCAAGGAACTATTAGAAAGTCAAGCTGAATCAGAAGTGGATGTGGAATGAGGGGTATCATTACATGGATCTTAGCTGAAAGCAGAGAATACCATAAAGATGTTTATTTGTGTTTTATTGATCATACAAAGGCAACCAACTGTGTGGATCATAACAAATGATGGATAACAATGAGAAGAATGGAAATTCTAGAATACTTTAATTGTGTTCATGCAAAACCTCTAGTTAGACCATGAAGCAATTGATAGAATAGAACAATGTCATGGCATACCACATGGCATCCATCAGGAAAGGTGTGTGTTAGAATTGTATTATTATTCATAACTATTCAATCTATATGCCAAGCAAATAATCTAAGAAACTGAATACGAATTAGAATATGTGGCACCAAGACTAAAGGAAAGCTCATTAGCAACCTGCAATAAGCAGATAACATAACCTTATTTGTAGAATCTGAAGATTTCAAATAATTACTGGTGATGCTTGAAGACTATACTCTTCAGTATGGATTAGCAGAAAGGAAACAAGAACCTCAAAAGTGGACCCAAAAACAGCATCATGATAAGTGAAGAAAAGAATGGCACTGTCAATGATTTCATTTTTATTGGTTTCCTTCAATCATTCATGTACATTTTTATTTATAAAATGAGTTACAATTGATGTCATTTATTATGTTTAAGCTAATCTCTATCATACTTAACCTTTCCCTTCATCCTACCTATTCACCCTCTAATTTCTGCTACCCCTTTCCTCCTTTCTCATCCTTGTCAATCCTTCATGATTATTAGTTATTTCTACCTCGGTGTAAATTTCTAAAATAATTTTGTTTATCAGATCATGGAAATTATTATATAGCTTTCATTTTTTTATCATTATATACATACATATATTTGGGAATCTCAAGTCAAAATATTACAGGCAGTGTATAAATTCTATTGTAAATCTCCTTGAGTTGGAGTCACAACAATGGCAGCAGCTCCTCAAGATAGATGGAGAAGAGATTGAGGTTGCTAACAATTAGAGCTTGCACGGCTCCACCATCAACACTATTGGCACCAGCAATCAGGAAGTCAGAAGATGAACTGCACTCAAAATCTGCTGTCAGGGACCTCTCCAAAGTACTGAAAAGCAAAGATGTCAGTCTAGAGACTAAGGCGCACCTAATCCAGGCCTGGTCTTCACATTTACTTGCCATGTGTCAGAGAGCTGGACAATGGCTAAGGATGACAGAATAAGAACGGATGCCTTCAAATTGCGGTGCTGGAGAAGAGTCTTGAACATTCAAAAGACTTCCAAGAAAACAAATGGGTCTGTCTTGGAGACGGTAAAATCAAGTTTCTCCTTGGAAGCTAGGATTTTTAAGGTCCATGTCATGTACTTTGGGCACATGGCTGAGAGACTGGTCCTTGGGGAAGGACATCATACTTGGAAGGGTAAGAGGCCAGTGCAGGAGAGGAAGACTCCAGAAGAGATTAATTGATACAGTGACTGGGGCAATGGGGGTTGGTGTGTCAGAATCAATGAGGCTGGCTCAGTACAGAGCAGGTTTCAGAGTGCTGTACATAGGATCGCTTTGGGTCACAAGTGACTTGACAGTATATAACAACAACAACAATTACATCTCACATTGGGTAACTGAACTGAACCTAGCAGTTTTTACCTCAGTACTAGAATGGATAGTTGGTATATAGACACTCAACAACCAGAAAAACCTACAAATTAGATCCATGACAGGTGGAGTAAAGTTTTTATAGCAGTAACATAATAGTCATTAGAACTGTGTCTATGAAGGAAAATAATAAATAAAAAGCAATATCACATTTCTAAGTAATGTCAGAGAACAACCATCAAAAACTTGGAGGAGGACACAAGAGTGGTGATTCCTACCAAATTTCCATTTAATTTACCTCTTAGTCCTGTGCAAAAAAAATGAATGGATTATTGTAAAAAGAGCAGAGGCCATGTGGGGAGTGCCATATCTGACCTTTACCAACTTCACTGGGGGAATTGTCCCCATCCACAGCATCAGTAACACAAAACCAATTTCTAATTCAGACCAAACCAAATCAAAACCAATTCAGACATATCCTCAATGTTCCCATGGCCTCCTTTTATTCATCTCAACACCAACTGTTTTAATAGGTCCAAAGCCCAATGTGATAGCTCACAGATCACACAGAACCATATTGGGGAAGTCAAAGGTATAATTCAGATTAATAACAGAATACAGTCAAGACAGCTCCCAAAATATGCATGCAAGCACCTCAGCCTTGAGCCTTGTGGTGTTCTCAAATTCGCAGTCCTGCCAATATTGGCTTCCCTAACACCCCAAACCCCTCAACCCCTGCCAAGATCCCATCTCACATCAATTCTCCACTTTGGCCATGGCTGCTGCTGTCAATCTAAAGCAGGTCCTACATTTTCCTGCCTTCTTTCCACTGGTATGAAGATTTCTTTCCTCTTTTCTAGCAGGAGAGGATTCTGGTCTCTGTGGTTAAAGCTATTCAATTTATTGGTCAGACTAGCCAATCCTCTTATAGATTGTTGCAACTGGCAAATATCATTGCTGAATGGTAGATAGCTAACTCCTTGTGGATAAGATAACACACCCCATTCATGTAGTCCTGCTCTTCCACATGGTTGATCATCCACATTCAATGCTAGAAAAGCCATATTGAAAGACAAACTCCATAATCATAGAAAATGATAATTCGTTATTTTAAACTTAAGCAAGTGGTGACTCCAATTGCAGCTACTATTCCAAGTGTGGTTTCACGGTTTGAGCAAATTGATACATTTCCTGTACCTCTATGTATGACTATTGACCAAGCCAGTACCTTTTTCCATATTCTAGCTTTAAAGGATCACAATCAGAAATTTATACTCAACAGGCAAGTAATCTTCACTGTCCTTTAGAGGTATATAAACTCTGCTGAAGATCATCCAAAATGGTAGAACAGTACATCCAATGTAGAACAGTACATTGACAGAGAACTGCCAGAAGTTCAAGTCAAATTTAGAAGAGGCCATGGCACTAGAGATATCATTGCTGATGCCAATGAATCCTGGCTGAAAGCAGGGAATATCAGAAGAATGTCTATTTATGTGTCATTTACTATTAAAAAAATTTGACTATGTAGAGCATAATAAATTATGGCTAACATTGAGAAGAATGGAAATCCCAGAACAATTGTGCATATATGAAACTTATATCTAAACCAAGAAGCTGTTGTCCGACTGGAGCAAGGGAATGCTGTGTGGTTTAAAATCAAGAAAGTGTGTGTCAGGGTTGTATTCTTTCTCCATATCTATCAATCTGTGTGCTGAACAAATAATTGAAGAAGATGGATTCTAATGAAGAATAATGTGGCATCAGGGTCAGAGGAAGACTCATCAACAACTTGACTTGTGTGGATAATACAACCTTGCTTGCTAAGAGTGAGGAGGACTTGGAACACTTACTACAGAAGATCAAAGACCACAGTCTTCAATGTGGATTACAACTCAAAATTAAGAAGATAAAAATCCTCAGCACTGGACCAATAAGTAACATCATGATAGATCAATAAAGAAAAAAGTGAAGTTGTCAACTATTTCATTTGACTTAGATCCACAGTCAACACTCTTGATACCAACAGTTAGAAGACTCGAAGATACATTGCACTGGGTAGGTCTGCTCTCAAGTACCTCTTAAAATTCCTGAGAAGTAGTATGTTAGTTTGAAGACTAAGGTGCAATTGATTCAGGCCATGATCTTTTCAATCACTTGCTATGCATCTGAAAGAATAATTGATGCCTTTGAGTTGTAGTATGGAAAAGAGTACTGAATATCCCAAGGACTGCCAAAAGAATCAACAGCTATATCTTGAGAAAGTGCAGTCAGAATGCTCCTTGGATATATAACAAACTTCCTCTTATATGCTTTTGGCACGTTGCTAGAAGAGATGATTAACTGGAACAAGCTACTTGGACTTGGAAATGTTTCTATGATTGGCAGTAATGTGTTCATATAAAACATCCTCATGATGTAAGATGATACAATTGGCCAATCATTTCTGAGGGAATTAGGGTGGAGACAACATGCTTTCCATTGTCACAGCTCTGACTGGATGCTAGTTTCCCTAGGGTGGATCCTGCATCACTTTTTATTTTACAAGAGATAAAAGGAGATAGAATCAATCAGAAAGGAAGGATCTGACTATGCCCAAGGTAAAAGAGGTGAGAGCTGAGTGTGTCCTTTGCACTCAGAGATGTGCTCTAAGAACATCTTAGAACCAGGAGAAGGCTGATACCAAGATACACAGATATCTCAAAGGGAAGCCTGGACCACAGATGTTGCAAGGAGACAAAAATTTACTACCAGAGCCAGGAAAAAGCTGACACCTTGAATTTTAATGTGTGGCTTCCTAAATGATCTGAGAAAAAAATTCTCTCTGGAAAAAAAAATGGAGGCTGTTAATTGGAAGACCTTGTCCTTGGAAATGTGGAGGTTGGTTAAAGACAAGAAGACATTTGACAAGAAAGATTGGCACAGTGACTGCAGCAATGGGTTCAAGTGTGTCAGAGATGGTGAGGATGGCACAAGATAGGACAGGGTTCTGATCTGTAGTTCATACGGTCACTATGAGTTGTACTCAATGGCAAATGACAACAACAAGCACTGTGTCATAATTTGGTAGACAAGGGCTTTGTCTTTCCCTTCCACAATACGTTACAACGATCTATTACACTGATGGGATTCTTTGGACTCTACCTGAAAGGAAGAAGTTTCAGTTACTCTAGATTTAGTGGTAAGACATTTGCATGCTTCTTCTTGTTGTTGTATACTATCGAGTAAGAATCAACTTATAGCTGACCATCTAGTGGATTTCCAGATATAGTAAATCATGTGAAAAGAGACTGATCCTCTTTCTTCCATGGATCAACTGGTAGATTCAAACCACACAGTTTTTGGGATGGTGGCACAGTTCCTTATCACTAGGCCACTAGAGTTTTCATGCCAGAAGTGGGAAATTAACTCAAGAAAAGTCATCTTTGACTTCAGTGAAATGTTTGGTCATTACATGAGTGTGGGGCATGACAAAATATTCTACCTAAAGTGATTTATAAGTTACTGCATCCTGCCCCTTCCACAATTAGAAAGAAGACAAAATGTCTGGTGGGCCTCTTTGCATTTTGGAAACAATACATTCTTAATTTGATTGGGCTACTCAAGTCTATCTATCAAGTGACTCTAAAAGCTGCTAGATTTTGAAAGGATCCAAGAATAAAAGAAGGATTTGCAATATGTTTAGACTGCTGTGCAAGCCACTATGCCTTACAAGCCATATGACCTGACTGAACCAGCATTATCTGAAGTGTCAATGGCATATAGAATTGTTATTTGGAGTCTTTGGAAGACCTCTATTTGTGATTCAGAGTATGGAGAAGGATTTTGGGATAAAGTCCTACCATCCTTTACAGATAACTAATATTCTTTAGATTTTTTTTTTAACTTGTTACTGGGCCTTATTAAAGACTGAACATCTAGCCATGGGCTACCAAATTACCAAGCTGCCTGAGCTTTCTTCCCATCATGATCCTCTATGACCCATAGAGTCGTGAATTTTTGAGACACACAGCAGCACTCCATTATTAACTGAAACTCATAAATATCTGAGGACCAGAAGGTTTCAATAATTTACATTAGAACATGACCCAAAAGCCCATAATCTTCACTCTTCTCACATTATCTTCTTCAAGGTTGGTACTTGTGGTCTCATTGGGAATGCCTTATTTATTATCATTAACTGAGGAAAAGAACACTTATGCCTGGTTTACACATAATTTTGTGAGTCAATACTTATCAGTGGACAGTGGCAGCAAGCACTACAGCACCTTCTTTGTATCTCCTCAAAGGCCTATGGTGAAGGAAGATCTTCTCAATGAGCATAACTCTAAGCATTATATCTGTTTTTGCTCTTTGCTTGGAAGGAGAAGTTGACAGATTTGTGATTACATACTGATTCATAAACTGTGGCCAATGGCTTATCTGGAGAGTCAGATAATTGAGAGGGACATAAGTGGAAAATTGGTGACAAAAGGTATTTGGATAGATTTTTCTGAATGGGTCAAAGAAGTGAAGATACTTGTGTTTCAGGTGAATACTCACCAAAAGTGACCTCAGCCGAGGAAGATTTAAATAATCAAGTTGTTAGGGTGACATGTTATTTGGAAACCATCTCACTTCTTTCCTCAGCTACTTCTATTATTTCTCGTGAACACAGAGTGGCTGTAATGGCATGAATAGAAGGTTCAGTAACAAGAACTTCTACTTACCAAAGCCCATCTGCTAACAGCAAAGACCATTTCCCAAATAATAAAATAATGCAGGTTGACTACATTGGCTCGTTTCCACCATAAAAAGGGTAGTGTTCTGTTCTTACTAAAATAAACATGTATTCTGGATATAGATTTACTTTCCAAGACATCCCACACAGCATCACTTCAGATAAAGTTTCTCATTTCACAGCAAATGAAGTGTTGTACTGGATCTATGCTCATGGAAATCATTGGTTTTACCATAGTCACCATCATCCTGAGTCAAATGGCCTGATAGAATGATGAAATATCTTGCCCTTCTCTCCCTCTTTAGATAACTATATTTAATATGCCTATTTAATAGGTATAGGGGTTCCATGATAAGAAGCTGTGTTGCAATCTCAAAGGCACGTGATTCAAATCTACAAGCTGCTCTGCAGGGAAAATATGGGCAATCTCCTCCCACGTGATTAACTGTGTCTGAAGATCCACTGGATGGTCAGCTATGGGTCAGTTCCAACTCAATGGTAAACAACAATTACAACCGTTAATACACATAGTATTTAATAAATAATTAAAATGAGGGGAAGTCTCTTCAATGTTCATTAAAAGTTATTAATTCTAATATTCAGACTTTCTTAGTTATTTCTTTCTGATGCTGAGAGATCAGTGTAATAACATAGTTAATTGTGAATCTGTCAAATACATTGTTTTAGATATTTGTTTCTACACATCAGTACATTAATTATAAATTATACTCATAAGAATAGAATAATTTTCATTTCACATGTTGTAAGGAGAGACAGGTCCTTGGAGAGGGACATCATGCTTGGTAGGGTAAAGGGACAGCGCAGGAGGGGAAGACCCTTTATGAGGTGGATTGATTCAGTGACTGGGGTAATCAGGATGGGAATGTCAGAGGCAATGCAATTGGCACAGGATAGAGCAGGGTTTAGGGCTGTTGTACATAGGGTCACTATGAGTCACAAACGACTCGACGGCACATAACAACAACAACAGTGCTACCTTAAAAATTATTTATGATTAGTAATACCATATACTTTTGTTTACTACCCATCTAAACATTTCATGCCCATTAAAATGCATATTAATGAAAAATAGAAGATAAATAAGAAAAACAGGACAAAAAGGATTGCTACCTCAATAAGGTGATGTAAACAATGAACTTTATCAGTTTGTACCCCAAAGACATGGGGTGAAAATATACCTCGAAGTGAAACAGAAGATAGATTCAGAGTCTTGCTTCTGAAAAATTATCTCTTGAAAACCCTAAAGACCTTTGATGCTTCTAGTTATATTTACTCCCAAATATTCAATCTTGTGATTAGCTATTGTGAAGGGTATTTCTTTTCTTAGCTCCAGCTCTGTATTCTCCTTGTCATTGTAGAGAAATCCAACTGATTTTTGTATGTTGATCTTGTATCCTGCTGCCGTGCTGAATTGGTCAACTATGTCTAATAGTTTTCTTATTGAGTCTTTAGGGTTTTCTAAGTATACTATCATGTCATCTGCATAGAGGTATAATTTTACTTCCTCTTTGCCAATTTATATACCTCTAATGTCTTTCTCTTGTCTTATTGCTATTGCTAAGACTTCCAATACAATATTGAATAAGAGAGGAGATAATGGGCATCCTTGCCTAGTTCCTGTTCTTAAAGGG
>NW_006400183.1:642193-643930 GCF_000299155.1 Elephantulus edwardii | reverse complement strand
TATATAATAATACAAAATATATATTCTTTATTTCACTGAAGCTTTTCTCTAAGAGAAAGTCTGGAGCATCTAATGTTGCTATAATAGGAATACCACAAGTGAATGACTTTAACAAACAGGTATTTATTCTCTCATAGTTTAGAAGGCTCAAATTTGAACTAATTGCTGTTGAGCTTAAGCTGACCCATAGTTAACTCTCCAGAGAATTGTTTTTCATTTTTTCTCTAGAGGTAAATATTGTATATTTTGGGACTGAGTAGAATATCCTTTGAGCTTTCAGGTGTTCCAGTGCCCTCTAATTCTTGGTAACTTTAGTCTTTAGAGAATCATACTATGTAACTTTAGAAATTATCTTTTATTTAGACCACATAAACATGCAAACAGTGTTAAATGTATTTGTTTGAAACTGCCTTTTAGCAGAATGTGTGTGTGTGTGTGTGTGTGTGTGTGTGTGTGTGTGTGTGTGTGTGTCCATAATTGTGAACTGTTCTGCAGTGAAGCTCAGTTTTTTATTTGAATGTTAAAAGGTTGTTATGAATTTAAGATAGTTTTTCTTAATAGAACTAAGGTTTTTAAATGAAAATGTGTCACTTTAAACCAACAATTTTAAGATGAAATTTTTCCTAAACACTTGATACTGGTAATTGCATTGTTTGACTACATTATTGAAAGAACTAAGTCAAGAGTGTATATGTTGTTGTGTATTGTCAAGTCAGAGCTGACCTGAAGCTGACCCTCCAGTGAGGCAGAGGCAGTAGTAAATCACATGGAAAGAGAATGTTCAACTTGTCTGGTGGAGCAGCTGATGGATTCTCACTGTGTACTTTTGCATTGGCAGCACTGTTTCTTGCCAGTAAGTCACCAGAGCTGTTTCTAATAAAAAAAAAGTCATAAATAGATTATAATAAATGGGCCTGGTGGATAGAAAGTAATTGTCCATTATACAGAGGTAACTTGTGGTTGTTGTGATGCTAAACACTGTGACACTGATGTGTCAAATGCAATAATGGTTACCCATGGTGGATAGTGTTTGGTAGAGCTCCTGAGTAAAACAAGCGTGGAAGCAGGAGTGGCATCCACTTCCAAAACAGCTTGCCTCCGGAAACTCTATGAACTTGGAGAAATGATGAAAATTATACAAGTGTTCAGGTCTTACTGTGAGTCATCTACAACTTGATGGCACTTAACAACAACAACATATAAATCATATAGTAAGATATATCCCATATTTTTCCCATAGAGCCACTGGTGGAATCGAATTGCCAGAGAGGTGCAGCCTTTGGTTTAGTAGCACAACTCTCTATGGCCTATGTTATCAGGGAGTTCCCTGTTAGTATACTGGAAATTTGAATGTTGGGTGCCAGTGATAGTGGAAAGCTTTCTCTTTCTGTTAGCTTACAGTTGAGGAGAAGGGCCTTACTTCCTCACAATATCTGTAGACCCCATGTTCCTAGAGATCTACATGTGTCTTGGAATCAATCTCATCTTAGGTATAGACGGTTCCCAGTGCAAGGATCCTGGGTCCAAAGGATGAATTCTGCTCCTAGCTCTTTTCTCTTTGTGGTGCTAGGACCTCCACTGCTTGTTGTCTTTTGTTTGGTTGGTTTTTTTCTGCTTTTATCTCTTGTAAGATAAAAGGTGGTGCAATAGCAAGGAGTTGGAAACAACCTAAATGCCCATCAACAAACGAATGGGTAGAGAAGCTGTGGTATATTCGCACAATGGAATACTATGCTG
>NW_006400183.1:641257-641929 GCF_000299155.1 Elephantulus edwardii | reverse complement strand
AATGGGGGGGAGGGGGGAGGGGTTTGTGCAGGGAGAAGGGTGCAACAATGAATGGAATCCCAAAATCTCTATAGATGTTCATTGAAATGAAAAATAAACAACCTAAATTTGAAAAAAATAAAAAAAAAGGTGGTGCAGGACATCCTCCAGAGAAACTTTCTTTACAACAGAACAGAGCTCTGGCCTGAAAAAGGGTATTGCATCCCACTCTAATTCCCTTATAACTGACTGATATATCAGAGTACATCATGGGTAATGATTATACATAATTTGTAATTGCCATAGTACAACATTATAAAATTGCCAAACAATTAAGACTCATGGGCCAGTCACATTAACACACATTTTTGTAGAACACAATCCAATCCATGATAAATGGTAATTCTAGAACACTTAACTGTGTTGATGTAGAACCTGTACACAGATTAAAAAGTAGGGTTTTTTTTTCATTTGAAGCATGATACTTCATGGTTTATTTATTCACTTTTTATTATAATAATAGAACAACAAAGTCCACTGGAGCTAATATGTTCCAACTCCTGACAACCTACAACCTTTTATATACTTTTTTTTTAAGAAGGCAATTTTTTTAATTTTTTTTTTTTTACAGAGGTTTTGGATTTCGATTCATTCATTGCCGCAATTTTCTCCCTGCCCACCCCTCTCCACCAG
>NW_006400183.1:634678-641047 GCF_000299155.1 Elephantulus edwardii | reverse complement strand
ACCCTGATGTCAGACCCATCCTACAACAGTGGCACCATGCAGTATTTGTCCCTTTGTGACTGAGATATTTCACTCAGCATAATGTCCTCCAGGGTCACCCACTTTGAATAACTTTTATATACTTTTAAAGGCTATAAAACTTTATAGGCAAAGACAGCCTATTTTTCTCCTAAAGACTGTCTTGTGAACTGCTCAACTTTTGGTTAGAAATCCAACATATAGTGTAATATGCCACCAGGCTCCTTTATGATAGTAATATACATTCATAAATTTATTCTAATTGCTAATTTGATATTATGTTTCTTCTCACCTATTAAGTTTTCTGATTTCTTTCTCTGGAACTACATTGGGGAAAAGTCACACTGGCCATAGTGCAGTTGTTGTTCAGGATCAGATTTGGTTTTTCTTGTTCATTTAGTTTTTATTTATTGTTCATGTTTTCTGAATTTTTGATGAATTGAGGTTCTTTTGCTTGTTAGTTTTTTTGGTTTGTTTTTAATATTTTAATCAGGTCTTTTTATTCCATTTTTTATGCCATTACAACATCTTACATTCAATCTATCCATTAAATTATCTTTGTCTTCTAGAACCTTGTTACTCAAAGTATGGTTAGGGAGCCAACAGTATCAACATCTCCTAGGAGATTGTATGAAATGCAGTTAAAATCGAACCCATTCAATTAAAATTTTCATTTTAACAATATTTTTTCGGTAACACCTAAAGTTTGAGAAGTACTAATATACAATACTAGGGAGAAATATTTTTGAAAAATATGTATTGTGGTATATTTTGCAGAAAAAAGTAATATGAAACATAGATGGACTGATTGTAATACTTCCTCTCCCCCCCTTATGATACTTTGTGTCAGGAACCCTGGGGTGTATTGTTTTATACATTATAGAAAGATATCAACACCAATTTGATTAGCATCATTAGCATGTTTTTGGCAAGCATTGCTGTTCAAAGAATTTCCTGATCTTTTATTGCTTTCCACGACACTGAATCTTATTTCTGACATAATTTTGTTAGAACATTAATTATACTGAAAACATCTCACCAAGTTAGGACTGTTGCTTGTTAGTTTTAATATCTAATCATATTTATGTTATTCAGGATTAGGCTTTCTTTTTCTTTTAGTCTTTGTTTCTTGTTTATATTTTCTGAACTTTGACTTTTGCTTGTTTGTTTTCGTTTTGAATAACATTTATTTTATACCCTGTATTTAAACTTCGGAAAAGAAAAAATAATTTCAATCCAATTATTCAGTTCTTGTTTTTATTTTATTCTTATTCATAGAACTACGTTTATTTGAGTGTTTGTGTAATTTGGATTGACAAACTCCTTATTTTCATGAACTGTACCTAGAAAAGTATTTGAAATGAGACTTAAGATTTTGTTCCTCATGATTGTTGTTGTTGTTATGTATCATTGTGTCAAATACGACTCATAGCTGGGTTGCTCCTTGGAGGGAAGGATTTTGAAGCTCCATCTCACATACTATGGGCAAGTTGCTAGGTGGGAGCA
This sequence comes from Elephantulus edwardii, assembly GCF_000299155.1. Classification (NCBI taxonomy): domain Eukaryota; kingdom Metazoa; phylum Chordata; class Mammalia; order Macroscelidea; family Macroscelididae; genus Elephantulus; species Elephantulus edwardii. The sequence continues at coordinate 639,523 of NW_006400183.1, read as the reverse complement.
ATCCTTGGAGAAAGACGTCATACATAGAAGGTGGAGGGTCAGTGCATGAGAGGAAGACTCCAGATGAGAGGGATTAACACAGTAGCTGGGGCAATAGAGACAGGTATGTCAGAAATGGTGAGATTGGCTCAAGATAGGGCAGGGTTCAGAGTTATTGTTTACAGGGTCTCTATCAGTTCTTTCTCAGGTAGCAATTGCTTTTATTTGTGTAAGTCATTCAGATGCATTGATCAAATTCTTTCAGAGCAATGTGAGGCACAAAACATCATGAGAGTGACTTGTGGCCTAAGTCATCATATCAAGGGATGGCTGGGGGAAGGGAGGTGCTGGACAGGGTAGGTGGGAGTGCAAGGGATGCTGATGTAGCAGGTAAAGGGAAGTGACAAGACATGTGTTTGGGTGGAGGAATACTGAAGGTATTGGTTATTTATGTAAGGGGAAATGTCTTTCATCTGCTTCTTTCAGTAAAATACTTGTCTGTCAGATATTGTTTGAAAGCTAAGTATCCAATTTAATACAGACTAGGAAGAAGGATTGGCCATCCACTTCCAAAATATAACAGGCCTTTGAAAACCCTATGTACAATAGACCACAATTAGAATAGACTACTAACAGACGTGGCTACTGATGCTGAGCCCTCAAATTTGGAAACACAAAGGAGGAACAGTTGTAAACACAAATTAATGATTGGAAAGTGGAATGTAGGAAGCACTAAAGTAGGAAAACTGGACATCATTAAGAAAGAAATAGAAATATCTATGTATTAGGTATTAGTGAAATGAAATAGATTGGTATGGGGCATTTTGAACCAGACTATCATATCTACTATACTGGAGATGAAAAAGTGAGGAAAAAATGAGGTCACTTTCAAAGATAAAAAGGCCATTTTTAGATACGATGTGAGTGACAGGATAATATCAGTACACACACAAGCAAGACCTGTTAACACCACTATCATCCAAATTTACCACCAAAAACTAGAGCAAAAGAGGAGAAAATAGATTATTTCTATCAATGTTTGCAGTCAGAAATTGATTGAACATGCAAGCGAGATGCATTAATAATATTGGGTGACTGGAATACAAAATTTTGGAACTTGGAAGAAAGACCTGTAGTCAGAAAACAGAATTGGTGACAGAAATAAGAATGAGATAGAGTGTGAAAATTCTACAGTCAATAAATTATTCATTGCAAATACCTTTTATAAGAAACAAATGCAGGCTATATACACATGGATTTCACTTGATGGTGTGCACAGAAATCAGATGGATTACATCTGTGGAAGGAATTGTTGAGGAAGTTCAGTATCAGCAGTGAAAAATAGGCCAGGTGCTGATTGCTAAATAGACCATCAACTACTCATATGCAAGTTCAAATCAAAGGTAAAGAAGGTCAAATCAAATCCACAGGAATCAAAATTTCATCTTAAGTCTATCTCACTTGAATTTAAAAACCAACTCAGGAATAGGCTTGAGGCCTTGAACACTAATGAATGAAGACCAGGAGAGCTGTGGGAGGATATCAAGAATATCAACCACAAAGAATGTGAAAGGTCATATCAAAGATGGAGGAAGAAGAAAAAACCAAAATGGATTTCAGAAGAGACTCTGAATATTGCACTAGAGCACCCACAAGCCAAAGCAAAGGGGAGAATCAAGAAGTTAGAGGGGCTGAACAGAAGATTTCAAAGGACAGCTTAAGAAGACAAAGCAAAGTGTTATAATGAAATGTGCGAGAAGCTGGGGTCAGAAAATCAAAAGGGCCAAACTCACTAGGCATTTCTTAAGCTGAAGGAACTGAAGAAGAAATTTAAGTCATGAGTTGTGATATTTAAGGATGCTTTGTATAGAATATTGAATGATCTAGAAAATATTAAAAGAAGATAGAAGGGGTATACAGAGTCACTATACCAAAAAGAATTGGCTAACACATAAGAATTTCAAGAAACAACATATGATTAAGAGGCTATGGTGATGAAGGAGGAAGTTCAGGCTGCTCTGAAGGACTTGGTAAAAAAAAACAACAATAAGGCCTCAGGAATTTATGGAATACCAGTTGACATATTTCAACAAACAGATGCTGCCCTGCATGTGCTCACCAGATTGTGTCAATAAACTGGAGGACAACTACTTTGCCAACTGAGTGGAAGAGATCCATATAAAGGTGACCCAACAGAGTTAATATCAAACAATATCACTAATATCACATGCAAGAAAAATCTTGCTGAAGATTATAAAAAAATTACTGGAACAGTACATCGACAAAGAACTAAAAGAAATAAAACCTGGGCTTAGAAAAGGTAGTGCCACTAGAAAGCATCACCAATGTCAGATGGGTCTTGGCAGAAAGCAAACAGTAACACAGGATTATCTATCTGTGTTTCATTAACTATGCAAAGGAATTTGACTGTGTGAATTACAACAAATTGTAACTAATCTTAAGGAGAATGGGAATCCCAGAACACTTGATTGTGCTCATGAGAAACTTATACTAGGACCAGGAAGCTGTCCTCAGGACAGAGCAAGGAAACACTACATGGTTCAAAATTAGGAAAGGAGTGTGTCTGGGATGAATCCTGTCTTCATACCTTTTCAATATACATGCAGAACATATCACTGGGGAGGCTGGGCTTTATGAGGAGGAACGTGTCTTGAGGATTGGAGGAAGGCTCTTCAATAACCTACGTTATACAGATGATACTACCTTGCTTGCTGAAACTGAGGAGGAACGGAAGCGCTTGCTGCAAAAGGCCAAGGACTGTAATCTTCAATATGGATTGAAACACAACATCAAGAAAACAAAGATTCTCATCACAGAGCCAACTGGAAGCACTATGATAGATGGAAAAGAAGTTGAGGTTGTTCAAAATTACAGCTTGCTCCTACAACCAGGAGAGAAAGATGCATGAATTTAAGAATCAAATCCCTATGCACACCAAAAGATTCTCCAACAGAGTGAAAAGGAAAGCCAAATACTGGGGGGGGGGGCAGGATTTGTAATGATATATCTGATAAAACACTCATATCTAAAATTGATAGAATACTCCAACACTTCAACGAGGAAAAGGTAAACAACCCAATAGTAAAATGGGCACAGGATATGAATAGATACTTCAGTAAAGACATTCAGATGGTGAACAAACACATGAAGAAATGTTTAAAATATCTAGCTATCAGAGAGATGCAAATCAAAACAACTATGAGATGTCTCACCCCAGCAACAATAGCAAAGTTCAACAAAGCAGCAAATAATAAGTGCTTGTGAAGTTGTGGAGAGATTTGAACTCTTATTCACTACTGGTGGGAGTATAGAATGGTGCAAACACTATGGAATGTGGTTTGGTGTTTTCTCAAAAAGTTGGAAATAGAAATACCATTTGCCCTAGCAATTCCACTACTGGGAATGTACACTAAAGAAACCATAACCAAACAGATATATGCACACTCATGTTTATTGCTGCATTATTTACAATAGCAAAGAGATGGAAGCAACCCAAGGGCCCATCAACAATTAAATGGATAGGAAAACTATGGATTCATACAATGGAATACTGTGCAGCACTGAAAAACGATGAACTAGTAAAACATTACACAAGGTAGGGGACCCTTGAGCACATCATACTGAGTGAAATATCTCAGTCACAAAAAGAACAAATACTGCATAGCACTGTTATAAAGCAGGTCTGTTACGGTGGGTTGGGAGAACAATAGGATAGATAGAATAGTATAAAAGTGGTTAAATAATTGGAACACATAGGGGGAAAAGAACTACCTAAAATGAATATATGATTAGGCATAATATGTATGACAACAGCCCAGAGTAAAAGATATATCATTGCAAAGAGGACTGGGGTGGGGGGACGAGGGCATATAGGTAATTGTGCAACAGTGAATGAATTTTTTTTTTAAGTGAACTGGGTGAGGAGTAAAGGAAGATGAGGGGGTAAAATGTGCATCCATGAATGAATTAAAACCCAACTTTTCTGTAAATGTTCGTTAAAATCACAACTAAATAAAATTTTACTTTAAAAACAACCACAAAAAAAAAACCAATTATAGCTTTCTTGGTTCCACAATCAGCACTCTTAGCACCAGAATCAGGAAATCAAAATCCTAATTTGAACTGGAAAAATCTGCTGTCAGGGACCTCTCCAGAGTACTGAGAAGCAATAATGTTTGTCTAGAGACTAAGGTGCTCCTTATCCAAGCCACAGTCTTTGCAATTACTTGCTATGCCTCAGAAAGCTGGACAATAACTAAGGGTGACAGAAGAAGAATTGATGCGGATCCAAGATGGCGGCGGAGGCAGAGACAGTGTGGTGAGCTGTGGGAGCAGGGAATCACTTAAAGCAGGGCCATTATGGCCTTCCACAGACTTCGGCTTATTGATAATTGAACACTCAAACAGTTGATGACTGGCCCTCAGTGAAGATCGAGGCTCAACAACAGGAATTCAAGGATTCCCAAGGAGAAATGGCTGAGTCTCCTGGCTCCCAACCCCCGCCCCCTGCAGAGCCCACTTGCCACACAGCCGCTGCAGCTCCATGAGGCTTCCACAGCCTGAACGAATGGATTCCCTCACCCAGGATGGATGCTGGGCACAGGTCCTCCTTAAGACTGGTACAGCGAAGCCACCAAACTGCCGCAAGCAAGGTGGACTTGTTCTGGAGAGAATTCTTGGAGCCAGGATGGCAGCTGTGGGGGAAGCAGGCACCCACTGGCCGCCCATACAAGAGGGGCCGCTCACCTGCTGAGCACCCATGAGGTGGGGTGGGGGGGCACGCCCCCAACGGCCGCCTGCACTGGGGGGGGGCGTGCACCCTCTGGCCACCTGCGTAGGAGGTGG